>NC_143515.1:44144076-44444076 GCF_031878675.1 Megascapheus bottae
AAGCTCAAATGCTTTTCTTTTCTTAACTTATGTTTTCTTACACTATCTCCAGCCAAAGAACCTAAAGACGAAAATACTTTTATTCTTTTTAATGCTGACTTGAACCTCCCCCCATTTTTTGGAATATGTATCTTTATTTTTATTATATTTTTGTGGGGGTAATGTATAGAGAGGTTACAATTACATTCGTCGGGTAGTGGGTGCATTACTTCTCCAACTTTGATACCCCTTCTCATGTTTTTGTCCTCCTTTACCTCCCCCTCTTCCAATCATCTTGTTTCCCCCCTTCCCTTCCCTATTTTAAATAAACAAATAAACCTATATACAATATGCCAGGTAACACAGAAAAACTTTTCTTCTCCAGTATTGTTGAACTTTTATAGCTTAAATGGGTGAATTCAAAGATGAAGCTATGAGGCTTAAAAAGATTTTGTTTTCATTTCCTTTTAAAGACACATCCAATTCCTTAATCAACAAACACAAACCAAAGCATCCATGGAAAGCATTAGACCTCAAGACACATGCCAAGCAACAGGAGGAGAGCCTTTAGCATCTTAAGCTTGTATTCACCTCTCATTTCAACAGCCTTTTCTAAGAATCTTCTGGGTAAGGTTTTGGAAATGTTCCTCTGCTACTTATGCAAGCTAGAATAAAATCTACTCAACACACTTCATTCAGTACTCTCAAGCTTTCCACAATTAGCGTTTGATCCAAAAGATTAGTTTATTTGATGACCAAACTGGTGGTTCAGGTGCCTGAAATGACCATTAGGACAGACCTAGAAATATTACCTGCAAAGTTTTTACTGATGCACATGTTCATACACATATACAAGTGTGTACATGTTTTGTCATCACAGAATGGCTAACAAAGGATCTATGGGCAAACAAAAAAAAAAGTAGAAGAGGTTATTGGTGAGAATTCTTTCTTTTCTTTCCCTTTTTCTTTTACTGGTCCTGGGGCTTGAACTCAGGGCTTGGGCATTGTTCCTAAGCCTCTTTGTGCTCAAGACTAGTGTTCTACCACTTGAGACAAGTGCCATTTCCAGCTTTATCTAAGTAGTGTATTGGAGATAAGAGTCATGGACTTTTCCTGCCTAGGTTGACTTTAAACCATGATCCTCAGATATCAGCCTCCTGAGTAGCTGGATTTATATGCGTGAGCCACTGGTACCCCACACGAATTATTTCTTTATCAAGCTATCTTCTTGACTTTAATATCATAGAGTATTTTAGATTAGCCTAAACACTTCTGCTTGGCCACTGCCTTTCTCATTACACTGTAAATCTGTAATGTTAGATTAATCATCATCAACATCAACACAATATTCTAGAGGAAAAATAAGAAAAGACTATCTCCAAAAGATCTGAAAGCAAGAGGTAAGATTTAGGATTCCAAATCATAAAATCATTAAAAAACAAAACTATGCCATCTTGTCTTACATGACTGGGTGATCTGCTTATACAGCATTCCATTAATCTCTTAATCAAAATAGCAAGCAAACTCATCAAAACAAAAATCAGCCTGGGGAGTGATATTCTTTCTCTCAATGACCAAAGCTTCAAATAGGTCAGGTTGCTTAACTTTTGTTCTGGGGTGTGGGTTTGTGGACAGATGACAAGTTGCTAATGAGCAGCTAATGTCCCTGTGACTGGCAACCTGCCAACCTCGGGCTGGGAGGACTGGAGCATTTGTCTGCATTAGCCCAGCACAAAGTAGGGAGTGGCTGGGGAAAAGCAACTCCAGGTGCCTCACATAGAACTTGGTATCCCATTCCTAAGGTAAGGGGCTACTTATGGATAAATGCACAGTTTTTTGTGTGTGTGTGTGTGTGTTTTTTTTTTCTGTAACACAGCCAGTTCTCATGTGGATACATTCGACTTGGCTGTGGTGTGGAATAAATCCATCCGAATAGGTCAGTTCAGTACCTGTCCCACCTCATCACCACCTCTCAATAAATAACCATATCAATGAGGAAGCAGGTGAGGCTTCTTGTCTACAATATGTTCATTCTCCATGAATGTAAAGTCAGTGGATACAAGTGTCTAGCCAGATCATTCCTTGAATTCAAAATTTGCTTTTAAAGAAAAGGGCATTTTGTTTTCTAATTTTGTCATCAAAAATTCACATCATGAATTTCTAAGCCATGCAGCTGATTGGAATAAAAACTCCAGAGAGACTTGAAATTTCAATAGACTCATACTTCCTGAGCAGAATACAGCTGGGTACTTCCACCTGGGCCATTTCCGCGCAGGTCTCCCAAACATCCATTTCAATAACAACTATCTCTGCTAAATTTAAAAAAAAATTGTGAATATTCTTCTTGATAGAGATTTCCACTTGTATAAAAACCATGGAAGGTTATTTTGAATTAAATGCATTTTTTAAGAATAAAACATTTTTTTCCTGAAATGGAATTTAAAAAAAAAAAACTTAACAAAATACAGGGTGTGGTAGTACATGATTGCTTATTCTAACACTAGGGAGGAAGGCTAAGACAGGGGAATAATGAGTTTAGGCCAGTTTGGGTTACAAAGCAAGATCAGGGAGGGAGGGGAGGCAAAAGCAAGACCAGGAAGGAGGGGGTAGGGAGGGAAGGAGGGAGAGAGAAGCAAGATCAGGGAGGGAGGGATGGAGAAAACAAGGAAAGAAGCATGGAAGCAAGAAAAGAAGGAAAGAAAAAAGCCAAAATTTTTGACACTTAAAAGCAAATATTAGATTCTTAGTCTGTTACTTGTTTCGTTCATGGTGATAATTTGAATTCTCTGCATAATTTAGTAACTGAAGATCATAACTCACATACATACATACACAAATTACTGGTCACTGATTTAGCTATATACTCTATATTATGTGGGGAAAATGCAGTGCCTTCCTTCCTATAATTCTAGATCAGACTTTTCTCTATTATTTTCCAAACAGGGGGCCAGATGGACTTTTTGAAACTTCCCCATGAAACTTTCCCATGATCATCTCTTTTCTAATTCACAACCACTTTCCTCACCACTTTTGCCTCTATTTTGGTTCTTCAAAACAGGACAAATGGTTTCTACCTCAGGACTTTACAAATTGCTATCCAGTGTGACTGGAATGTTTGTCCCAGAGGCAGCTAAACTTTCTTTTTTATCTGTCCAATATGAGTTTAATTGTTCTTCCAAAGACAACTCCCTGTCTGCTCCCACCATTCTCTAAGTGCATTTCTCTCTTTGTGGTTCTCTTGTTTAAACATCTATTTTCCTTTCTACAATACTTACCCATAGCATTTTTTTCTCTTCTAGCACCTTTGGTTCTGTTCTCGTTCCTCTCTCTCTCTCTCTCTGTCTCTCTCTGTCTCTGTCTCTGTCTGTCTCTCTGTTTCTGTCTCTCTCTCTCTTTCTCTCTCTGTCTCTGTCTCTGTCTCTGTCTCTCTCTCTCTTTCCCTCCTACATACACAAGTACACAAATGAATCTTACTAAGGTATCCTCAGAAACTGGTTTTAGACCTAGACCAGTAGGTTAACAAAAACAGTTGAATGAGTGAATGTAAGATGTTGGGTAAAATAGGAGATACACTAGGTCTCCTTGGCACAGGTCGAAACTTTCTTAATAAGGACCCAGAAACACAACAAATCAGAGAAAGTCTGGATAAGTGGGAGGAGATCTTCACTAATCACACAACACACAAAGGCCTCATATCTAAAATATATCAACAGCTCCAAAAATTGAATCACTCCAAAACTAATCTCCAAAGAAACAACCATCCCATTAAAAGATGGGCCAAAGACTTAAAGAGAGTCTTCCCTGAAGAAGAAATAAGAATGGCCTGTAGACACATGAAGAAATGCTCAACATTTCTGGCCATAAAAGAAATGCACAACTCTAAGATTCTACCTCACTCCAGTTAGAATGGCCAGGATCAAGAAATTTAATAACAACAGTTGCTAGCAGGAATTTGGCCAGGAGGGATCATTACTACATTGTTGGTGGGAGTGCAAACACTTTAAACCACTATGGAAAGCAGTATGGCGGCTTTTCAAAAGACTACACCCAGCAATTATACTACTTGGCATTTACCCAATTGTCCAGAAAAAGGGCATACTAAATCCACCAGCACAACAATGTTCATTGCAGCACTATTTACAGTAGCAAAGATATGGAACCAACCCAAATGCCCCTCAGTTGATGAGTGGATCAACAAGATGTGGTATTTATACACAATGGAATTCTATGCTGCCATCAGAAAGAACAACATCACCTCATTTGTAAGGAAATGGAAAGACTTAGAAAAAGAATCATATGAAGTGAAGTAAGCCAGACTCAAAGGAACATAGGCTCAATGGTTTCCCTCATTTGTCATACTCAGTAGAAACCTTGGGCTCTCATAGCAGAGATTTACAATAGAGCAAAACCTAGATACATAAGGCCATATAGTATGATGCTAAATGAAAGGACCTCCAGGATATAGAAACAGAAGCCATACAATCAGTAATTGTTGTCCTTAATGTACTATGTTATCTCTCATCTCTTTTGCTGTCCCTTGGTTATCTCATATTGTTACTATTTTCTACCTTATTATCTGATATATTTTATATATGCTTATTTGGTTATTTGAAATGGGATAGGGAAGGGGGGAAACAAGATGAGGGGCGGGGGTGGAGGGGGGAAATGGGGACCAAGACATGAGAAAGAGTATCAATGTTTGTGAAGTAATGCACCTTCTATCTGGTGAATATAATGTAACCCTTCTTTTGATTGCAATTAAAATTATATAAAAAAGATGTTGGATAAAACATAAAATATTTCAGGTTGCAAATATGAAATTGGATGTCATCCATACAGACATAGTGTTAAGGTGTTGAATAATAACTACATTTTAAACAAAAGAAAACTGTTAATTTGGAGTGACTTTTTACACTTTTTTCATATTTTTTTCTACTACACAGGTTTGTTTATTCATTTTCTTTTATCCCATCCAGAAAATCACAAGATGTGTCAAGTTAAAAAACATATTTTATGTATTCAATGCAGTTTCACTGTTATACATAGAAAATCTATACTTAGGGATAAATGCAATATTCCAATCTATAAAAAGAAATTAAGACAGCTTGTTTAAAATAGTTATGTCAAGGTGAAACTGTTTGTGTGTTTATTATTTATTTACTTATTTACTTATTTTCTCCATAACCTGTAGTTCATTTTTCTTAGCGTCATCCTATATGGCTATATGCACATAGCTTTTGAGCTATTGTGATCCTCTGCGAAGAGAGTACTAGAGGTATACTAATTATTACAAATAAGGGAAACCATGGAGCCTATGGTAGTCCACTTAATATGATTTTTTCCAAGACTTTCCATTTCCTTACCAATGGGAAAATGTCATTCTTTCTGATGACAGCATAGAATAATATTGTATATAAATATCACACCTTCTTGATCCATTCATTTACTGAGGGGCATCTGGGTTAGTTCCATATTTTAGCTATGGTAAATGATGCTGCCATGAACATGGTTGTGCTAGTACCTTTAGTATATCCTTGTTTATGGACATTTAGGTATATGTCCAGGAGTGGGATTGGTGGGTCATAGGGAAACTCTATGTTTAGTCTTTTAAGGAACCGCCATACTGCTTTCTGGAGTGGTTGAATGAGTTTACACTCCCACCAAATGTGTAGTAGTGATTCCTCCTGGCCACATCCCCACCAGCATCTGTGTTATTAGAGTTCTTGATAATGACCATGCTAACTGCAGTAAGGTAGAATCTCAAAGTTGTTTTGATTTGCATTTCTTTTATGGCCAGAGATGTTGAACACTTCTTCACCTGTTTTTTGCTCATTCTTATTTCCACATCAGAGAAATCTCTCTTTAAGTCTTTAGACCATCTTTTAATGGGATGTTTCTTTGAAGACTTGTTTTTGAGACATTCAGTTTTTTGAGCTGTAGATATATTTTAGATATAAGGCCCCTGTCTGTTGTATAACTAGTAAAGTTCTTCTCCCACTCTGTGTGGGCTTTCTATTTAACTTGCTAGCTATGTCCTTTGCCATACAGAAGCTCTGTAGTTTAATGCAGTCCCATTTGTCCAAACTTTTCCTTAATTAAAAGTATAAATATTTACCCAAAATTTACACCATTTCCAAAAAAATAGGCCTGAAGCAAATCTATAGTCACTCCTTTTGCAATTAGCATAATGTAGGGCCATACTTTCCTCCAGGCTCTCTGCTCACCAAACTATTTACATAAAAAGTCCTTTGGAAGCAATCTTTTCATGTCTGTTTCATATCAAGTGAAAATGAAGGCCAGGTGACATTTTGAACTCACCTTTGTAAGACATTAGCAGATGACCAAATTATTAAGGAATGACTTTCTATATACAATGAAATAATGCATTATTTTCATATTTTGTTTCTATACTATCACCTGTATCCTACCAAGGACTCTTAGTTTCTGAGATATGATGATTAAAAACTTCTATGGGGTGAACACTTTTTTTTTTTGGCCATTCCTGGTCCTTGAACTCAGGGCCTGAGCACTGTCCTTGGATGTTTCTCAAGGCTAGATCTCTACCACTTGAGTCACAGCACCATTACTGGCTTTTTTTTCCCTATGTATATGTGATATTCGTGCATACTAGGCAAGCATTCTACCACACTCCCAGCCCCTGGAGTGTACACTTTTTAAATCACTGGGATTAATTCATTTATCCTCATGTTGTAGAAGACCATAAATTGGGAAGACTGAAAGAATGGAAGCCAGAAGTGGAGTTGTGGGTTTGAGTGCAGATGTACTAGGTACAGAGATCACTCCAGTAATCATAATATGACTTAGGCCTCTCCTAAGGCACACTGACATATTGACATAATGCCGGAGGCACAAAATACCTCATTCTATGCACACACAGGAACAAATAAAGTGGAAAAAAATCGAGAGAGAATGCCTTACAGAATTGTAGTATAGCTCCATTTTAGGATGATTGTTTCTTTTCTCTCACTTCCAGATGGGTTATAAGCTCTTGATTACTCTCTTACCATAACACATGTAAAAACTGCTTTGTCTGCAGTCCAGAACATTCTGGTGTGTGGCAACTTAAGCTCATTACCCACCTTTACCTCTGGCCCAGTGTACACTTGAGCATTAACAGTGATTCTTTTCATTTATTTATTAAATATTTTTCCAGAAAAATGACAAGTAATATTGGTTTCATCACTACCATTAACCAAAGACATTGAGTACAAGGATCAGGAACAATTGCCCAAAGGCAACCTGGAAATCCTTGGAAAGGTCGGGGGAGGCAGATTAAGCGAGACAGAAATATTTTCACAAGATGGCTGATACTTACTGAGGAAATTGTTGTAACAAGCTGACAATTAGGTGAAAAAAATTTCAACAGATATTTGAAGGGCAAAGGGCACTTATGATAAATCAAACACTTCATTTCTTGAAGACTAAGGTAGGTGTGATCCCACAAGAAGACTGCAAAATATTAACTGGATTACCAGTTGACAGCCCAAGGTCATGAATGGCGTCATCTGGAGTCTTGTGAAAGCCCAAGACTATGGGCTCCATAATGATTCCAAGAAGTAGTAGGCTAAAAGGGTGAGGGGAACTAGCAAGACCATGAAGAAGAAGACGACATTTTTTTTCCCAATGCAACTACTGGCTCTACTAATTTTGCTTTCATCACACATGTATAAAATCTAATGGATAATAAATATAGACTGAAAGAATAAGTACCTGCTGAGTATGAGCAATGCCTTATTTAAAACACCACTAAATTCCAATAGTACCTATCTATCCTTGACTCCATAGTTGGTCCTTTCACCAGGCATTAGTAAGTAGTAAATATTTGGCTTGTCTACTGGCACAAAATCAGCCATAATGTAATAAAGCTAGAAAGAAAAATAAACAAAGAAAAAAGTGGGGGGAGGGAGGGGAAAAAGGGAAGAAAAGGAAGGAAAGGAAAAAGAAGAGAGGAGAGAAAAGGAAAGGAATGAAATGACAAGATATGGATGTATGTCTGTAAAACTGTATTTTACCTTTTATTGCACTGCTACAATTAATCTCAAGAACTTTACTTTTTGGCACTAACATTTGAAAACAATATATTTTATTATTTTTTATATTGTGGGAGTGATGTACATCCATGTCTTGTCATTTTTCATAAAATATTCTTATTTTTGTCTTGTTTCAAATATTCTTTGTTATTTAAAAAATAAATCTTAACCCATAAGCTGTACAAAAACAGACCATAGGGCCTGACTGGCCCCACAGGGTAGTCAGAAAACTATTTCCAGGCAATAGTTTTCATCAACTTTGGACATTTTTTTTTACTTTTTATTACAAAGTGGTTACAGTTATGTATTCAGTACATTTCTTTTTAAACAGTGTTATCTCTTCCCTTGTTTTCTCCAAGTTTTTTTCCCTTTTGACCCCAATCTCCCACAAATTGTATAGTTCAGTTTCAGTATAGTGTCTAGAGAAATCACTGCTGAATTAGTTCACCCTTTCTCCCATCATTTCTGTGCTTCCCCTTACCCTCCCCAAGTCAGATAAACTTACATAAAATACAAAAGGTATAGAAATCACAAGCAGTGACAAAAATGGAAAAATAGAAAAAACAAAAAAAGATAAGTAAAAAAAACCTCCTGCCACCCTTCCTTAGGGTTCATTTTGATAAGCATCATCTCATATGATCATATGCACGTAGCTATTGAGCCCTTGTGATTCTCTCCAAAGAGTATCTTCCTTCAGTCTCATTGTGTGAATGTTTAGAGTCCTGTTTAATTTATCATAGCCAAGTGTAATCTTTTGTCTTTTATTATTCATTGGGTTTACTTGTAGATTTATAAGCATATTGTAAGTATTACAAATGAGGAAACCTATGCAACCTGCTTTTCTGGATCTGGCTTACTTTACATAATATAATTTTTTTTCAAGTCTTTGTATTTCCTTAGGAATGGGGTGATGACATTCTTTCTGATAGAAGCATTCAATTCCACTGTGTGTGTGTGTGTGTGTGTGTGTGTGTATAAAACACATTTTCTTGATGTATTCATTCACCAATGGGTATCTGTATTGATTCCCAATCTTGGCTATGGTAAACAATGATGCAATGAACGTGTTTGTGCGGGTGGCCTTAGGGTGGCCTGGTTTGTAGCCAATTAGATAAATGCCTAGGGGTGAATTGCTGGGTCTTAGAGAAGCTCTATATTTAGTCTTTTAAGGAATCTCCATATTGCTTTCTAGAATGGCTCAACAAGTTGACAATTCCACTAACAGTTTAGTAGCATTCCCTTTTGGCTGCTTCCCCACCAGCATCTCATACTGTTAGTTTTCTCAATAATGACCATTCTAACTGGGGCAGAATCTCAGTGTAGTTTCCATTGGCATTTCTTTTATAACCATAGATATTGAACATGAATAGACATGTCTGTCTCTCTTTAAGTCTTCATGGCTTAAAAAAATGAAATTTGTATTATTTTTATAAAGGCAATGTAAAGAGGGGTTACAGTTATACATAAGTCAGGTAAACAATACATTTCTTTTTGGACAATGCCACCCCTTGATGGCTCTGAGTTTTTTCCCTCTCATGACAACCCACAAGTTGTCTACTTCATTTTCAACATAGTGTACAGTAAGTACCATTGTTGCATTTGTTTACCCTTTGAACGCTGGCCTTTTACTGTTGTTTTATTTTGTTTGGGCTTTTGTCAAAACAAAAACACTGTGTACTTTTAAGACTCCGAGAATGCCAGAAAATTTAAATGAATGAACTACAGTCCTTATATATGTATTTCACTTTTCAATGGCATTCCAAATGTATAGTTCCACCAAGATAAACAATCAAGCATCAACATCTAGATTCTCCCTTTATTCTCTTCATCTGTCAATCCCTACTACCCTTCTCCATGAGGACACTTTTGTATGCATAGATAAGTGTGGTTCTGTTTCATTGTTGTTTTGGTATGTTTGTTTAGTCTAACAATAAGTGTAGGATGAAGTATGATTATACAACAGAAAGAAAATTGGCAGCCAAAATGGAATCACGTATTTCAAACCTGTAATCATGTATCTAGAAATGAGATTTTCAAGAATATCCATATATTTACACCATTGTAGCACATGGACTACCAAGTAACATAAATAATCTATTAATAATTCAATTGCCTACCCAAATATTAGATATATAATACACAAATTTGTATGTGGATAAAATCTATATATTCAGAGTATTTACATTAGTAATACTGACAAGTAAACTGAATTTTTAGTTATTATCATCAAAGATAGTATCACTCTAATTTCATTACATAACTGACAAATTTCTGAAATCATCCATTGAGATTGGCAAACACTTATTATTATTGATGCTGCTAATGAAGATTAAGGTCTTTAAACTCATGAGTGTGCTATATGACAAGGTATAAATTTAGTCATATTTAGTGATTGTATTAACTTTTCTTTTGCATATAAATTATAATCAGTATACATGTTAGCTGTACTATCAACTAAATATAGAATCATGCTTTGCTAATTTTATTGAAGTTGAAACAAAAACTTTCTTTTTAAAGCTGTTCACCAAGATTAGACATTTTAACAATGCAGTAACAGCATAGAAAATTTAAAACAATGTGCTGCATTATTTTTATATAAATGTAGGAGTAAAGTTACATAGAAGTTAAGCTAGAACCTATGGAATAGTTATCTAACAATACTTCATTAGTCTCCACACGCAGTACCTGTGTTCTCTTCCCGTCTTCATCTAGCCTATGAATGTTTTCTGATGGAGAGGTATTTTACATTAACAAGATCTTCATGCTTATATTATAAAGCAAAACTAAAAGGCAATATTCCTTCAATGTAAATAGCAGTGTATACTCTGTTCTAAATCCCTCAGTAGCATTTCTAAGTGTATACAAAGGCTGATCTAAAGATTTGTATGAGATTGGTGAATCCTCTACAGTACTATTCTAGTCTCTTCTCTGCTATTCATCTGCTTTGTGACCTTGACCATACTAAGTTATCTTAAGTTTCAGCATCCTCATCTGAAGTGTGCTACTGTGAATTTTATTTCCAGCTCTAAAAATATAGTTATTATTCCAAGAACATGAAAAGTAATTAATATCCAAGCAAAACAATTATCCTTTCCTGAAATGCCTGAATATAGCATGGTTTAAAAAAGAATTAAAATTTGAAAACAGGTTTTCTGAAATGTTATGAACTTCTGTAATAATAGTTCAGAGACTAATGTGATTCAATGTTAAGTCACCAAGGAAGGAATAATTTAAATAGGAAAAATACACACTCCAAGCAAGCAATTAAGGTTTCTAACTGCTGGCAGAAACAAACAAACAAAACAACTTTACTCTCCATGTTTTGCTTTTTGTTATTGTTGTTTTGTTTTGTTTTTTACAAGAAAGATTACTGAGGTAGCCCACAATGATCAGTATAAATTCAGGCCAATTGAAAGCAAGTAACAACATGCGAAGTCTCAGACTATTACTTTCAATGGGACTGAGTCCCTAAGGAAGGCAAGGACTGAGTCCCATGGAAAGTAATGGAGTAAGCAATCACATGCCATTACTTTCCAGGAGAGGAAGCCCCTCCTTGCTCATACTAATGTGGAAATATAAATCTGCACTAACTCATCAGCATGCAAAATGAAAATGTAAAAAGGATTTCAAAGCTACAAATGTGTCCATTGAGATCAAAACAACAAAACAAATGGAAGCCCTATACTTCTCATACCATTGCTCATGGAAGTTGAAACATGCAGTAAGGTGAGAGGACCAAGGGCCTAGCTAAGGCACCATAACCCTAGGTTCTGGACCCACTCATTGCTTTCTTTTGAGCAACGATTTACATGGTGTTAATTGTGATGGGCAGTCAGAAGAAAAGGGAGAGCAAGAAGCAGAGGGAGAGAAAAGAGGGAGAGGGAAAGGGAAGGGTTGGAGGGCATATCACTATTGACTTCTTGAACACACATATTTAGATGTGTTAGTTAACAGCTAGCTTTCAGTTCAGTGGATGAACTGCAACACTTGCCAGTTTTCATAATATGTGCAACTCCAACCATGATGGATTCTAAGATAGCAACAGGGCAGTACCACAAGTAGTCTAGAGCTAATGTTACATAGTACCATATCACTGTATTGTATTCTTTTACAATTAACAAGCAAATTGGATATAAATGGTAGGGCATTGGTCAAACAGGCCTGTAATCTCAGCTACTCAGAAAGCTGAGATCTGATAATCTTGGCACAAAAACCGCCCTCTCAGGAAATTCTGGGAGACTCTTCTCTCCAGTTAATCCCCTGAAAACTAGAAGTGGTTCTGTGGCTGAAAGTAGTAGAACACTAACTACCTATAAGCAACAAAGAGCTCAGGGAGCGCATCTGAGTTCAAGCCCCACAATTGGAAAAAAGAAAAAAAAATGTAAATGACTTTAAGACCACAGATAGCAACAGAATAGCATGACTTACTAAAGAAGTGATAGGTTTTGAGAAACTATTTGACGCTAATTTAATTGTAGAGATAATCATTTTATTTTTAATAATGTCTGTGTTTAGCATTGGATTTACAAAGTTGTTGATAATTATATAATTGGTGCTTGTTAGCTATTACTGGTTGTCTATAGCCTAACACAGTGTGTGTGTGTGTGTGTGTGTGTGTGTGTGTGTGTGTGTGTGTGTGTGTGTGTGTGTGTGTGGTAACTTGCAGCACTCCAAGTTCACATCTTGTCAAGGATCACCAGGGACTTGCAAAATCAGTGAATACTTTGGCAGACAGTCTTGAGACCACTGGGACTTGTTCTAAGTGAATGATTTAAGTGGATCCAAAACTCTTAAAAAGCATGAATCACTCCAAAACTAACCTCCAAAGTAACAACCATCCCATTAAAAAATGGGCCAAAGACTTAAAGAGAGTCTTCTCTGAAGAAGAAACAAAAATGGCCTATAGACACATGAAGAAATGCTCAACATCTCTGGTCATAAAAGAAATGCAAATCAAAACAACTCTAAGATTCCACCTCACTCCAGTTAGAATGGCCAGGAGCAGGAAAACGAATGACAACAGATGCTGGAGGGGATGTGGCCAGGAGGGATCACTACTACACTGTTGGTGGGAGTGCAAACTCATTCAACCACTATGGAAAGCAGTGTGGCAGTGCCTCAAAAGGCTAAACATAGAACTCCCCTATGACCCAGCAATTCCACTACTTGGCATTTACCCAACCATCCAGAAACAAGGACATACTAAACCCACTAGCACAACAATGTTCATTGCAGCACTATTCACCATAGCAAAGATATGGAACCAACCTAGATGTCCCTCAGTTGATGAGTGAATCAACAAGTTGTGGTATTTGTACACAATGGAATTCTATGCTGCTGTCAGAAAGAATGACATCGCCCCATTTGTTAGGAAATGGAAAGACTTAGAAAAAATCATATTAAGTGAAGTAAGCCAGACTCAAAGGAACTTAGGCTCAATGGTTTCCCTCATTCATCATAATCAGTAGAAACCTTGGGCTCTCCTAGCAGAGATTTGCAATAGAGCAAAATCTTGATACATAAGGCCATATAATGTGAAGCTAATTGAAAGGACCTCCAGGATATTGAAACAAAAGCCATATAATGAATGATTGTTATCCTTAATGTACTATGTTGTCTCTCATCTCCTTTGCTGTCCCTTGGTTATCTCATATTGGTATAGTATCTCACTTTGTTATCTGATATATTGAATTTATTTGTATTTGGATATTTGAAATTTGATAGGGAAGGGGGGGAAACCAAGACGGGTGGGGGGTGTGGGGGGGGAGGGAAATGGGTACCAAGACATGTGAAAGGGTATCAATGTATGTGAATTAATGCACCTTCTATCTGGCAAATATCATGTAACCCTTTTACTAATTACAATAAAAAAAATTTTTTTTAAAAAAAAGGCATATATGTGGGCCAGGAGTTTGGCCCAGTGGTAGAGTGCTTGCCTAGCATGCATGAAGACCCGGGTTCAATTCCTTGGTACCACATATACTGAAAAAAGCCAGAAGTGGTGCTGAGGCCCAGGTGGTAGAGCTCTAGCCTTGAGAAAGTCCAACAACAGTGCTCAGGCCCTGAGCTCAAGCCCAGGCAGGATTGGCAAAAAAAAAAAAAAAAAAAAAAAAGGCATATATGCAACCTACTTGTTCCATGAGCCATTCTTTCTGATGCAAATGAATTTGAAGGTTTTTATTTAAAGTTTTTAATATGGAGAAAGGTAAAGATTCAACTGCTGTTGGCTACTTGTGAGTTCTTAGTTTGCTCTAATTTTCATGTACCATCATTATCTTAGCTATAAAATGAATCTAGCAGTTTAATAATATACTACCAACATTTGGGGAGGCGCAGGGGGGTTGTATAACCTGAGTGCTGAAATTCTTAAATTTTCAGATAGTATTATATATTATAATTTCCATCATAACAAGCAATAATAGAAGAGAAAAAAGCAACTCCCTTATAATATTCAATTGATGCAGGTTTTAAGTCATTTAAATAATTCTACAGGTTGTAATTTCCACTGAGGTTTTCCTCTTATTTGAAGAACAGCTCTAAGTCTTAGAAGCAGCTTCATGGGTCACCTTTTCTTTTTTCCAGTGCATACAGGAAATTCTTACTAATTTCAATCAAACATAAATGCAACAATGAATTTTTCGTTGTATTTAGAAAACTCCTAAGCCAGGCATCAGTGGCTCACACCTAGAATCCTAGCAACTCAGGAGGCTAAGATATGAGGGTTGAGGTTCAAAGCCAGCTGAGGCAGGAACATCCTTGAGACCCTTGTCTCCTAATAATCACCAGAAAATCAAAAATGGTGTTGTGGCTCAAAGTGGTAGAATGCTAGGCTTGACTGAAAGGGATCATGAATAGTGCCCAAGACCCTCAGTTCAAGTCCCCTGACTGACATAAACAAAACAAACAAAAAACTCCTACTCTGTATGTGTATCCATGTATTTGTGTATATATATATATATATGTGTGTGTGTTTGTATGTGTTGGTAATCATATGCTGAGCTTCACATATGCTAACCAGCTGTCCAGTCACTGAGTCTGAATCCAGAACTTCTCGTTTTCTAGATGTAATTCATTCTTTCTTTAGACTTTTTTCATAGATATTTTAGAGAATCTTCTTTTTCACACTCAAAAGAGCAACAGAAGTATTTAAAATATTGTTCTTTCTCTGTCTCTCTGTCTCTGTCTCTGTCTCTGTCTCTGTCTCTCTCTCTCTCTCTCTCTCTCTCACACACACACACACACACACACACACACACACACACACACACACACACACCACCAAACTAAAACAGAAAGTAACAGTAACCAGAAAGCCATGTTAGGAGATGGATGTTCTGGGATTGGCCTGATTCTATTTCAATTGCTAACCTCAACAGACTAACCTTAGAACAACCCAGATTCATTTGTTACAATTAAACATATAACCAACATTCAGAGAGACTCCTGACGAGTCCCAACTGTAAAGGCCTTGCTTACATTGGCCAAAGTTTTAGCTGCCAGTAGTATAGGTCAGATTGATTCATGTGATATACTGGAAATAATTCTTAGAATTTAAAAATATCAAACACCCTTCCTTAGTTAATCCTATAACGCTGTAATGATTAACTGGCTCCAAAAGAAGCCAGAACAAAGATGGAAATTTCCTGATTGCTTTTCATTCTAATTGTAGCCTCCCCACTACCCAGGATACCAGCTGGTCTGACACTCCTTAACATAAAGTGACTATGTTAGAGAAAAGGAAGAAGAGCAAAATGTCCTCCCTCAGGTCCAGCCTCTACCCACCATGGTTAACTATTTGGAACTCTGCCTTTGCTTTTGTAGGTGATTTCTTGAATCCATTGCAGGGCAGCAGGGAGGGAGGGAGAAGGGTGAGGGGAGGGATTGTTTACTTTTGTGACAATAATTGATTCATTCTTGCTTCTTCAAGCTTTATTGTGTTCTTGCCTGTCACAGTTATTTAGACCAAGGGAACTTTTACTGTTGCTTCTCCATCTTCTCCAGCTATTTGCTGGATCCTTAGAAATTCCTAGTCTTTAATGAACAAGATAACCTTACCTTCACCTTTACTATACTTTGTAATGTCCGAGACTGAGTAAATGCTAGCTCTCTCGGGAGATGCCACAGAGTTCAAAAGCCTAAGGAAAAGTAACATTCAGGCCTCAAAAAGTGGTGAGCCCTAGGAGAATATGTAAGAGGAAAATATTTTTATTAGCAAATTAATGTATAATATATGCAGTGGGAAAATGTTTTGTACAAGATGCTAGTGTCCTGCAAATACAGGGTAAGATGAAATTCAGCATGAAAGATTCACAAGGCTGGCAGCAAAAGCACCTCTAAGAGTATGCCAATATGTATATATTATACCTCCTGAGATATATGTCTACCATTACTTCATAAATACTTCCTGATTTAGAATATTGTCACTTTCCAACATACATGGTGCTCTCAAATAGAGGGTCTATCCTAATACAAATTAATTTTAGAACCCTCAAGGCCATATGTCACAAAGTCATAAATCCTCCAAACAAATGTGAAAGTGAAAAATCTTATTTGTATCATGAAAAGAATGTTCAAAAATCAAAAGAATGGGTTGAAGGCACTGATTATGTATTAAAGTGCTTGTCTAGCATATATAAGGTCCTAGGTTCAATTTGCCCTACCACAAATAATGCCTTTAATAAACTTACTATTATTAAAAATCATATTCTGAGCAGAAGCCATTCGGTTACTATTCTGGAAAGAAATCTTGTCTGTCCCACCTAATTGTTGTTACCCCTCCCATGCTAAGGACTGAAGTCAGAAGCTTGCACATTCTGGGCAGATGCTCCACTCCTGAGCTTTGCTTTCCAGCTGGACTTTTCTATCTAACTGTAGCTCCACCTTTCCTCTAGCCTCCCAAAAAGTTCTCTTTGAGTCACCCTATCTTTTGTCAGCAGTAATCTGGATATTATCTGTGGCATTAATCTACCTTTCACATTTATATGTTTCAAAGAATACAGCTGAATAATGAGAAATGATTTAAACTGTGTTGTCATGAATGAAGAGCACATTGTGTCAAAATGGAATATTTACAATAAAACAAATAAAAGAGGAAAGGAAAAGGGAGCGAACAAAAACAAGAAAATAAAGAAAAGAGGGCCACATCTATGATATGTCTATAATTCCAACTAATTTTATTCTGGAGGTGGAAGCAGAAAGATCATAAGGCAGTGATAGTCAGGCGGTTCGTGCAACAACAGTACCTTCTGAGTGGAGAGACAGGGTTGGTAAGAGCCATATTCAAAGACCTGAGAGCAAGGCTCAAGTGGTAGAGTGTCTGCTTAGTAAACTCCCTATGTTCAATCCCTAGTACCACCTTAGACTTATTTGGTAGGTATTTTAGAAAATGTTCTTTTTCACACTCAAAAAAGCAAAAGAAGTATTTAAATATTTATTTTCCCTCTGTCTCTCTATGTCACACACATGATAAAACAATGAAGTAAAGAGAGAGCAGGAGACAACCCCACTGCACTGTACTTTAAAGCAATCACCATTTTGCTTATACAAAAACTCTTTAGACAAAGAAGCTTGTCTGATCTACAACTTGAACACAAGGGCTAGTGGTTCAGTGTCAAACTCCAGACTGGCAAATACAAGACCCTAAGTTCAAATTTCAATAACACACACACACACACACACACACACACACACACACACACACACACACACACACAGAGAAAACCAAAGATAAACATGATCTCTAGAGGCAAAACATGAATGCTGCAAGCAATGGTGCTTGTATGAGGTACTTTGCATTCCTTTCTGTATGCTTCATACTGCCCTCGAATTGTGTCTGATTGTCATCTCTACTTACAATCGCCTGAAAATTGTTGAGAATTCCAACCTGCAAATAGGAAGTAGGCGATAATATTATCACTAAGCATGGATAGGCTTGACAATCTTCATATAGCATTTATGTTTCTAGCTAGGTTTTCCTCCCCCTTTGCACCTACTATTTGTTTCCAGCTCTACCAGTCTCTTTGCTTTTCAAGTTGATATAAATCACTGTATTTTAACAATTATCAGTGAAGTAAAGTTAGTCATATTCCAGAGTTTCTGAATGGTATGGCCTACATGAAATGTTAATAAAATTAAGTACTTGAAATTCATTCTTCCTCTCCCTCTCCTCCCTCTCCCTTTCTCTCTCTCTCTCTCTTTCTCTCCTCTCCCCTTCCCTCCCGTTCCCTTCCTCCCAACCCCACCCAGGGTTTTCCTATTAAGCTCAAGCTGCCCTTGAATTACCAATCCTCCTACTACAATCTCCTGAGTACTGGGTTTACAAGCATGCCCCACCACATGTGGTCATGACGTAAAAAGCTGTTCAGTGAGAGGCATTTTACAATACTTTCTCATTTTTATTCTTTGAGGTATACCTATTTTAACATGTCTGAATTTAAGGAAAAAAGAACAAAATAATGAAAATGTGGCAATCTAGGAGATTGAAAGATTGGTTATAGTGACGTTTTAATGGCATTCTTCTTAACTACTAGCAATACAAAGAAGAAAAACTGGTAGTAAAACCTAATTCTGGTAGACTTATATAGATGGTGATCTTGTGGGTAAGTTTGATGCAACTAAAACTTAATACACATACATAACGGTTTTGTCTCTCAAGGGGATGATAATCCTATAACAAAACATGCTTATATTTGGTAGAGATCTGCCAAAGAGCTTTGTTGAATGAGGAAAAGAAAACCGGTTTAAACAGGGAAGACTGGCAAGCTGCCATTAACCTTCAGAAACTGATTTTGATTTCACAGAAAATTTGAAAGTAGCTGTTTAGTAAATAGCTATGTAACAACAGGTGAGATTTTCAAGGTAGTAATGAGCCAGAAGTCAAATATTTAAATTCTATATTCTTTCTGTTATGTTTGTTTAATTTTAGGGGATTTTTTTTAGTAGTTTACCTCTGTTATGGGTTCTTTTTGTGCTTTGAATGCCACTACCAGACCTTGAACTTAGGGCTTCATGTTTCACTTAGCATTCTTCCACCTGACCCATGCCTCCAGTTTGGCATTTTGCTGATCATTTGGAGTGGGAGTCTCAGACTTTTCTGCCAACTCAAACCCTGCTATAGATCTCGGCCGCCTAAGAAGCTAGAATTATAGGTATGAGCTCTAGAATTCAGCTTGAGTCCAATTTCTATTGTATGACAGTTTCTCATAATTTACAAATGTTTTCAGGCTGGGTGCCATTGGCACATGCCTATATTCCTAGCAGGATCTCAGGAGGCTGAGATCTAAGGATCATGGTTCAAAGCCAGCCTGGGCAAAAAAATCCCTGTGATACTCTTACTTACAATTAACCACTCAAAAACAGGAAATGGCGCTGTAGTTTAAAGTGATAGAGTGTCTAGCCTTGAGCACAAAGATGCTCAGATATAGTGCCAAGGCCCTGAGTTCAAGCCTAACAAATAACAACAACAACAACAACAAAAAGTAGAATAAATGTTTTCCTTTGTGAATCCCACCTTCCCTTAGAAGATTCTGGAATCAGAGAACTTCAGAAAAGTCCTGCGGCAGCTTGTTGGCCATGTTGGTGTGAACAGCAAGCAAGTCATCTTGCAAACACAACAGATTGAGAAGATCCTACTCTGTTAAAAAGGACACCCACATCTTTTATTTTATTGTGGATTTCATTTCATAAATTACACAGGCAATCAATATTCTTCTAATGGAAGCTCAGTGTGCAAGCTACAATGTGGTTTTTCACATCAAGAACACACACACACACACACACACATACACGCACACACACACACACACACACACACACACACACACACAATGAACTCTTAAAACCCCTTTCTTATTCACATCCCTTGAAAACTATTTTACCCTTAAAAATTCAGAATTCTTTTATCAGGTATCTCTGAAAACCAAAAATAATCATGAGGGATTTCTTTTTTTTAATGGTTTCCATTTTTAAGACCAAAAAATGGTAAATAAATCATTCATACATTAAGAATGATTACCAGTGTGTAAAGCAGAAACCAGAATTACTTCAGATATATTACCCACAGTGCTTTGCAGCATGGCAGCTAATTACCAGCAGAAAGGTCATGCAAAAAAAAAATAATGTGATTAGAAGAAGTTGAACATGAAAAAAAATAGCCACATATTTGGACATAGACCAAATTCCCTTTTTGCCACTGTAACTGAAAACCATGGCTTCAATATTTAATGAAACGCTTATGCTACAGCACCTGGTCACATTGTCAGCACAGCCTAACCACTGTCTCCCCCGTGGGTCATTACTGCCGCCATCTGAAAAGGGGCAAACTGTTCATCGAGGACAATAATGCCAGTCTTTAAGAATCTACAGCTACAAAACAGCAGGAGACTGAGTTACTTTGGCTTTGATCTTGGAAAAAATGGCTGGGGGCAAAATGCGGTTTCCTACCATCAGAGACTATACAGTTAGCAATAATTCTGTAAGTCAAAGCCATTCACAGGACTCAACTTGGCTGCCCTGCTTTGCTTTCTCCCTCCTCTTGCAGAAAGCTAGCAGCTCCTGGTGAGAGATCCTTGTCAACAGGAAAACACTAGTTCACGCTACCCTGCTAATGATCCAATGCATCAATACCTCAAGCAACCACAACAAGCAGATGTCCTAAGTTAATATAGACTTCCCTGGGATTTTCCTGGTGAAACATGGCTTTAAAAGGCATCAGTCTTTTGTCCTCACTAGAGAATGGCTAAATCCTGGCACCAGTTCCTTGAGTATGTGAACCTCAGCCTAATGGAATTTAATTACTTCAGTGGTATTAATCATGTGTACAGTAGAGCAAAGAGTATTTTATTACCACTTCTAAGGGTTATCGGCACATTTATTTCAAATGAACTGTCAAACTGCATTACGTGTAAGGCATGCCAGGTTTGAATTCTGCAGCTCAGGTGAAAATAAATTTACAGTTTAAAACTCTTCCTCCATCATCAACACTCTACCTATTAATAGTGAAGGCACATATGTAAAACCCTCAAAATTAAAAGAAATTAAGTGCTGAATTAGCTATTCATTTTTTTTACTCTCTGGTTTTATTTCTTCTTCCAACCATTTTTGACTATTCATTTGCAAAGGTTGCTTTATACCAAAGACCCCAGGAACACCAATTGGCATCAAATAGGCTGTGACACCATTACAGGCTTAGTTACAGAAAAGTGAGGCTAATCTTGTCCATTATCAGGCAACAAGCACTGGCTGAATAATAGCAGACACCTCCCATTCACCTCCCATTTCCATGTAGGAAATACTTTTGTTTTTGCTCATATTCAGGGAAATGAATGTGTAGGGGTATTTTCCCCCTCTCTTTTTTTCTGAATTGTTCCTGCATGATTTATAAAGCTTTCATCCTGTGCTAAATAGATCTATCCACAGATTGCAAGATGCCAAATTCAGGTTAATTCTGTAGACTTCAGTAAACATTCCTTGTCATAAAGCATCCTACAGGACTCAGGGTTAACACACCAAAGAGTAGGAGGGAAAATTTTGAAGAACAAGGATCTGAAACAAATGTGGTAGAAAGGGTCTCTATGAGTCTATAATCCAATTGCCTGGGTTTTATTTAGTCCCTCAGGAATTAGTTATGATGCCCTCCCTAGCTAAACCCTTCAGCTCCTTGGTTTCTTGATCTCTGAAATGGGAATACAGTCATAGGCTTAAAGATTCAAAGATAATAATTCAAGTGCAAATAAAATCATATTAGTCCAAACTACCTGGTGTATAGTAGGCCTTATTGTGCTGTTGTGATGATTGCAACATATATACATGATCTTGGATGCCATGCATCTTATGGGCTGGTTCAATGTCAGCGTTGAGGGGAAATCCTTATAAAGCCTAGTGAATTCTAAGACACCTTTATTTTTTCCCTTCCTCACTCTACTCTTTCTCCACTGATGGTCTTAGAAGGTCGGACCTGCTTCACAACCCACCTATTTAAGGCCCTTTCCCTCATTTTATTTCAGAGACATTCTGCACTGAGAAACAAATGAGAGCCATTTGTGACATGAGATACAGCATGTGCAAAATAGACATAATTAGTGTCAAAATGGATGCATTTGCCTTTTAAAGTCTATTTGTCCTGTGATTTCAAATGAATCAAGCTGCTATATCTCTCAACAGTTTCATAGTACTCCATAATGAATTAAATGGCTGCTTTGGGGAAAAAAAACTAGATAATCATTATGAATAAAATGCTTTGCAAATGTTGGGATAAGAAGGACTTAAAAAGACTCTTGTGTCTAGCACCCCTTTGTTTAAAGATCTCCTCCAAACTCAGACTCTTTGAAAGGAAAGCATTCTCCAAGAAAAAAAAAGTTAAGAAAAATATTCTCAAACATCATGTTTACCAGTTGTGAGTAGAAAAACAGCTACAGTATTCAGCAAAGGCAGAATAGAAACCTGTGTTTCCTTACTCCTGCATAGAATATTAATGTCCTAAACATACAACCAAGATCCCAAAACCTTTCCAAAGGTTTTCCATAACAGAGGAAAGAATGCTCCACTGAAGGCTCTCAAACGTTTCTATTTTACTACTCAGTTGATGTACTTCTACTTTATTTCTATCACTCTGACATTCTGCTGTGAATTTCTGTTTGGTATTAAAAATAGAATACCTCTTCTAAGCTTCTTAAACCCAACCTTTGTCTTTATTCATTTCTCTTTAGAAAAAAAGACCAATAAAAATTCTTCGACTAACCAACAGTAGTCTATGGAAAAGGAAGGACATCAATTGAGCTTTCTTATGCCAGTACTGAGGACTGAACTTAGTGTCTTGCACTCTCACTTGGCTTTGTTTACTCATGGCTGGTGCTTTATCACTTGAGCTCTGCCTACTACTTGAGTTACAACCTGAACTTTAAAAAGACAGGACATACAGATAGCTAAATACCTAATTATTAATTCATAACCTATTTGGAATTTGGAGATTTAAGAAAACAACTCACACTGGTTGGTACAGCTAGAAATAGGTGTATTTAAATTATATAAACAAAGCTGAATTTCTAGTAAACATGCACATTTCAAATTTTGGAAGAAAGTTGAAATCACTGTTACATTCAGGGGTCTAAGCTTTTCCTACCTAAAAAAAGCAGGAGATTAGATAGATAGATAGATAGATAGATTGATTGATTGATTGATTGATTGATTTGAATGGTCAGATGCCACATAATGGACAATCAGCATCAAATTTCTTTCAATCGATCACTTACATTATGAATAGGAATATCCTTGTGAAGATCATAAAACTATGTATAGAGTAAAAGACCTACAATATTATATAGAACCTTTTTATTTTCTAACCCTAAACTCTGTTTCTTCCTTTGCAAAATGAAAATAATGTTCATCATTTTAAGAAGCACAGGAGGAAAAAATTCATAAAATTTATATGCTACATTAAGCTATATAAATCCAACATGTTATAAAATGACAGCTATATTAAAGGAAAAATAAAATAATTCCATTTCTTTACTTAGAGGAAGTCCCAGGCTTTTACCCTACTGAGACCTAGCCATTATTTCTAGGTTACAGTCACAAAGTATCCTTGGTAGAGAGAAAAGCTTTTTATATAATCTATATTCTCAAAGCACAAAAGTCCTTTGAAATAATAATATATTATTTTATACTGTGAAAACAAGTGTGCAATTTTTTAAATTAATTAGCAAAACAAGTGAAGAGACTTTATTTTATACTTCAGTGCCATCAGAGAAGAGGGTATTCCGGTAATAAGTAAGTGATGTGTTGATATGAGACCTCAGGTTTATATACAAGTTGGCAGAGAAGAGGGCCCCTAGGTCAGACACTGACTTCTTCCTCACTAATGTTGCCATTCCGTTCTTTTTAACCAGTGACCTGCGTTTTGGACTAGCAATAACTACAACTTTGTTCTACTTTTTAGCTAATACATTAAAAATTTATCTATTTTTATTACATATAAGTAATGATTACCCAGTTGTCTTACTGTCCTTTATGGTGATACTTTGGGGTGAAAACAGTCACAACCTATTTATCAAAATTCCAGTTTTTTGGAAATAAATTTCCTTTCTGTGAAGTCATCCCCAACTCACTCATTTTCCTCCATGCTGCCGAAACTTTCTTTCTCTGCTTGACATGTGCTAAGGTGCATTGAGTGAAATTAGACTTGGTATTCTGGATGAAAGTGTGTCATTATTTGATAGACTGTCAACTTAATATTTCCATATTATTTCTCCTTTTCTTAATGCACGCTGGAGTCCTATTTGCCTTCCTAACTGCCTCTGCATGGTGGGGAGACTGCATTGTGGTGTTCATGATGACTCCTAATTCATTTAAAAAGCGCATACTGTTTTAATCACATCTGTTTTTACATATAACACATCTTCTTTATGAACTGAACTTCTTCTCTGGCTAACTTGCCTTCCCTTTTATGTGAAATGTTCAAGGTCAGGTAAGTAATAATGTATTCAAAGATTAAAATGATAAAAAGTAATGTTAGCTCAGTGGCAAAAAGAGTATGTTTCAAACATAATGCTAATCATTCTATACATATAGAATTATACGATTTTCAGTACGAGAGAATATTGAAATGTTTAGCATGGAGGAAAGAGACTGATGGGCCCGTCTTATTTTTCCTATTGCTCTTTGACATTCTACTAATTAATCAAAGACAGCAATGTTTAGACAAAGTATGTCTCCATCACAGCCTTTGCTTTTTCTATGTTAGTTCTCCATGGCAAAACCCAAGTACTCATTCTATCCTCTAATCATCCTCTTAGTTACCAAGGCAGGAAACAAGAAGATAGGACTTATAATTTGGCTCTTGTCCTATATGTCATGCTGTGAGGGGGAAAAAAAAGTCTTTTCTGTCAACCAAAAATGTCTCTATTTTGTAACAATCCACCATGCTGTACTGGTACTTCCAGGATTATCTGCTTCTTGACTTCAACTGTAAATATCATCTGTGCTGCTTGGAATCAGTCAGCCATGTCAAGGGAATGAGTCCTTTCCTACAAAATTAAAAAACAAACTCTCCCCTCCCCCGCCTTGCCTTGAGTGGGAACTTTCCACTGACTTTACCAACCTCGTTCAACTGTAACCATCAATAGCCATGTCCCTAGCCCCAAGCCAGCCAGAGTAAGAAAAATATGAGCCTTTGCCTCCAGAAGCACAGTACCTCCTTCCCAGTAGGGGCCTTTCACTCATGGCTCCTGTGCCTTCTAACTTCTTTGTATTATTCTGTCACCTTGGTAGCCAATTAGAAGCCTGCCTCCTAAAACAGAGATGACTCAATGTTATTCCTTTGGTTGGGATAAAAACTGAGCAACCCACCTCATCCAGTGTGCCTGCCTAGGTCTGCTGAGAAGAGCAGTGCACCCTCTATGCAGAGGTAAAAATAACTTGAGAAAATCTCCTATATCTCTTGTGTGTCTATTAATTTTCTGACCCTAGACAGTTGTATGTTTCCAACACTACCAAATGCTTGTTGTCTTAGAAGTATTTTGCTTTCTCTTTTTGCTTTAGTTCACTTGTTCAAAGAATAAATATGGCAATATTAAATACCTAACAAGATGTCACACCTTTGTGTAGGTGTATGTATGTGTATTTCAATAATATTCATGACTATGCCTCCAACCCACATTATTTTTTCTCATCACATACCTAGATAAAATTATGACTACTAAGAATGTGTCCACAAGCCAAACCTACTTTTTATGGCTACATTTTTATGCTAAAACATCCAGTTTCTAGACGGGTGTGGTGGCTCATGCCTATAATCCTAGCTACTCAGGAGGCTGAGATCTGAGGATCAAAGTTCAAAGCCAGTCCGGGCACCAAAGGATCAGACTCTTATCTCCAGTTAACCTCTAGAAAATGGGAATGGGGCTTGGCTCAAGGGTAAGGTGGTAGCCTTGAAATGAAGACTTCAGGGATAACACTCAGGCCAGGTGTAGGACGGTAGCCCTGAGCTGAAGAACTCAGGGACAGTGCCCAGGCCGAGTTCAAGCCCCATGACTCAGAAAAAAAAATTTAAAAATCCAGTTCCTATCTGACCAACGTCATATCCCTACCTGCAAAATTAAAACTAAATATTTTCCACCCATTATTTACATTTTTCATGTACCAAAGGCTTTAGATAAACTAGAACTGAGATGATGACTGACCAGACCACACTTTATAACTAAGAGTCTCACCCTGTATACCTTTGTCCCCAGACCTTAATTCTTCTTTTCACCTAATGTTTATGTCTGTACTCTGAAGATGACAAAAGATGAACTGAAGTACAGCTTTCCCATGGCATCATACCACAGAAAAATCACCTTTCTCTGCCATGTTTCTTGCCTAACAAACTCTGCTATCACTTTCACTGCATTCTCTTCTTATGTGAGTCCTCTAGGTGCCAGACACAGAGTCAAGGTTGATAGCTGTGTGGTGCAAAGTTTTGTCAACACTTGACCCCAGCTTTATTATGGAATATTTCAGTCACTACAGCTTCCTAAATAAATTCAAGTCCTAACTCAGTGACATGCAGCTATCTTTGAGGGGTTTTCCCCACACTTTGAAAATCTGATAAAAATTATTAGTATTTCCCTAAAGAGAAAAACTAATTGGACCACATCTGCAGAAGTTTGTGGGTGGAAAGATAACCCTCAAACTCATATGCTAATGGAATTTGAACGGGAGGCCTTTGGAAAGTAATCAGGGTCATAAAGGGATACAAGGGCGGGGCTTTCATCATTGGATTAGTGGCTTGACAAGGGAGACAAAATTGTATTTACAGGTTTTGTTTCTCTTGCCAAGTGATGCCTTCCAACACATTATGTCACAATGAGAAATTTCTCAGCAGAGATGAAGAAGGATTGAATGAATGAGTGTGAATTTCTTTATTCCTATTCAGTATTATGTTATACCAACATAAAGAAAGACTAAAACAAGAAAAAAAAAGTGCTCAAACACACAGTATTAGTCATATAAGTTCAGGGAGTTTAAGTACCTTGGGAAACATATCCTCAATCTAACAGACAATTGGATAGTAGGAAAGAATCTTGTCCATATCATATATCAACCCTCCTGTTTTTATGAGGACTAGACTTATTTTGTGAAGAAGAAAATCTAATATATTTCTTGTTCAAGAACTTTTAATAAATATTTATTTACTGATCAAACTTAAATCAATAAAAAACAGAACCAATCATATATTTCTGTGGACTCCTGGGCATTGTAGGGCATCCAATGAGATATAAGGTTAGGGTTCTCAACCTGTGGAGTTTTATTATATGAAAGGAAATATAAGGCAAACACATACGAAATTTACCATAAAAATTATATGTCTGAGTATGGATTCAGAAGGCAAGAGGAAACTTGTCACAACATTGATATAAATCCATTGTCAGAATAAGAGTACAAATATTCAAAAACCCAAGGCAATAGCTCCTCCTGTTTGAATGATGAAAAAGAGGCTTTGGGAGAGAATGAGCCTGCTGTTAGGCTTTATAGAAATAGGTGAAGCAAATAAAAGGAGGATGCCCATTGCTGTGAGATTTGACATGTTTGGCAAGTTCTCCATCAAAATGCACCATGCCTGTCATTAAAGAGCAAAATGGGCCAAGCAGTGTACAAGAAGATCACAACTAATCAGACAAGCAGATTCAAATGAATGCAGTTAAAGTACTACAAAGCTCCCTAGGAGAAGATTGCTTTCCCGGTTTTCTGCCATTCTTAGGGCCAGAGTTCTCATTGGTGTGAGGCACTGTACATTCTAAACTCTGGCTAAGAGGTATGCTCGCAGTTTTTGCAGTTAGTAGCACTTGTATTAACCTTATATTAACAACAACAACAAAAAAAAACTTTAGGAAGATAAACAGCATCAAGAGAATAATAGATGTTATTGTTTCACCTGTGTAAAGTCTTGCATGATTTTTTTAAAAAGAACTCACCTATATGGATGCAATTAGTATCCAAAGTACAATACAGCAAGAAATTTTGCTATTGTTTCACCAATACCCTTGTTAGATCAAGTTCTATGAGTTGAAGACAAAAGGAATGTAATTTGCCTCAGGATAATTAAAAAGGAAAAAACAAATATCTCCTTCTAAATGCATTTTATTCTTGTGATTGTTTTTTTCTCCCCAAGCTAAAATTTCCAAGACTGTCAAAAATAGAAATTGGTGAAGCATTTGATCAATTACCTTTGTAGTTAACTTGGTATGATGGTTATTCTCAATTGTCAACTCTACTGGATGGAGAGATGCCTAGATATATGAAGTCCAATTCTCGATGAGTCATGAGGCTATTTCCGGAGACAGGAGTAAATGATGGTTGGAGACTCACCCTGATTGTGGAAGGCATGGCCCTACAGGGGTGAGCAACAGATGGAATAAATGGGAGTAGCAGAAAGCAGCTAGCACAAGCAGACTCCTCTCTGCTTCCTGGCTATCATGTTGTGAGCTGCTCTGCTCTGCATATCCTATTCTCACCATGATGAAATTGTGAATAAAATAAATCCTTCCTCCCTTCAATTGGTTTCTCAAGTATTTTGTCAGAAACAAACAGTCTGACTAATATATTCAGGTATAATAAATCAATTATACTTCATCAGATTCTCATCTTTGTAACTCACATGGTCTGCAAAGAGACCCAAGAGTTAAGTTGATTCTGAACTGACTTAAACCAAGTTCAAGTGAAGAGACCATTACTGAAAAATGAACCCACTTAATTAACTGCTCTTAATTCAGATCCAAACTATCGGGCTTCTTACAATAGAAAATTTAAACCTTGGCATCTCAATAATCTACTTATTTACAAGCTGTCCAATTTTATTATGTATCTCTTGTATACCTGTGTGCCCAAAGTGGGAGAATGAACTCAGAGCCTCATAATCTCCTTTGGCTTTTTGCTCAAGGTCGATGAGACTTATCTCCAACTAATGACGAAAAAGCTGGAAGTGGAGCTGTGGCTCAAAGTGGTAGAGCACCAGCCTTGAGTACAAAAGGAAAGGGACAATGAATAACCAGAGACTGAGTTCAAGTCCAGGAACAACCATCACACTCCATACACCCCCCAAATTTTTTTTTTCTAAGGCACTTTCTGACTTCTCAAACACAAAAGTACAATTACACTTGATTTTAACTTTAGGGGAAGTTAATTTGGTTTTGATTATTAGAAAAGTAATCACCTAGAAATAATACCTGGCATGCACATATAAATGTTTGGTGTAAAAGAGGTCAATAATTTTTTCTGCAATCATTCCTGAGTTTATTTTATTTCTTTTCATAAATTTAATTACTCATATGAAACCTTCCTTTTTGCAGTTATCTACCACTGTGGAGTTGAAAATGTGAGTGAATTATTCAAGGAAATGACAATACTTCTCCTTTGCTATGGAGGGGAAAGATGTGGAACAGAGGTTTAAAAAAGAATCTAGGAAAACCAAGATGGGTAGGAGGTGTGGGGGGGGAGGGAAACGGGTACCAAGACATGTGAAAGGGTATCAATGTATGTGAATTAATGCACCTTCTATCTGGCAAATATCATGTAACCCTTTTACTAATTACAATAAAAAAAAGAATCTAGGAAAAAAAAACTTATATTGAGAAGTAAGGAAAAAAGCACAGGATATCAAATGTTATCCAATAATAATTGTGATCATCAAACTATACAAGTTTTGCTGACAGGATCAAGCCAGAAGAGAGCTAAAGAAAGCAAAGTTTTATTTATTTTAAATTTTTTAACACACATAGTTTAAAAAAATTCATGGATAATCATAAGCTCTGCTCCACCAGGAAAAAAATAATAAGATTTAAAATTGTTGTAATAAGGCAGTGGTTAAGAATACAACTACATTATGCTAATTATCATAGTTGTACCATTAGCCAATGTAAATTACTACACTTATTAAAGGAACAAAAATGACTGTGGCTTAGCAGATACAGATAAGTTATAGTAAGGTTTATAGGCTAAGACAAAAATTATGCCTCCTTTGCAATAAAAATAATGGTTTTAAATAGAAAATAATAAATAATCTGAGTGAATATGCAAGTGTATAATAATTAGTTTAACTTTTATAGAGGGCAGGACCTCTATTTTATTATAACAGTGTATCATATCCTCATCCGCTCTATATGACTGTAGCCTTCTTTAGTTAAAGTAAATGTTTGGCATGTCATTATGGTTTTAATATCTACAAGAGCACATTATTTTTTTTTCTAGCTTGCGTTTTACAAGTGAAGAATCAAAACAAATCAAATAACTATTATAACCAAATACCTATTTGACCCAATAGCTATTTTACATAAGTTTCTTCATAGAGCCCATGTCAAGAGTTTGAGAGGTACTGTTGCCATTGACTCACAATGAATCAACTGGGAAGAAAGTCCTCTGAGATGTTTTTTCTAAATTCTTTGACTAATATGCTTGTTTCTTTCTATGTCTATTCTAATCCAAGTCACCTTCATTCTTATCTCAAGTCTATCTTCTTAAGTCCCAAAAGTAGGCACAGACATCAGCTGTAATTTGTCACAGACTTCTCACTGCTCTGAGGAAAACTTCATGTAGCCCTACTTTCATCTACAAACCTGAGTAAGCCAGTCTTGACTTGTGTTTCAACTTTGTCTCCTTCCAATTTTACTTTTCTATTTCAGCCTTTTTCACTCTTCTTTCAGTCTTTCCATGTTCTCTTTCTCACTGTTCTTCCCCCAAACTATCACTCACTCAAGGACCACTGCTTAGAAAAGTTCAGTAATGGCTGGGGCAGGTCCAAAATGGCTAGCATTCCAGTCTGCTGCATAAGAATCAAAATTCTATGTCTTTTCCTACACACATATGGTCCCTTGCATCCTCTTCTTGACAAGGCCTTCTTCCTCAACACATCCATCAATCCACACTTCAGGAGAGACAGAACCATATTAGTTTTGTTCAGACTTAGGAACTCAATACCTACACAGTATCAATGTGCACCAAACCAATGGGTGTGACACTCTTGGTGAGAAGATACTCACTAGGTTAGGTGCTAGAAGGCAGTGATGGTGTCATTGAAAATAAAAATGAATCTAGATAAAGAGTAGCAGAAATTAAATTACTTTCTCTGAAAGGACTGCGGTCTTTGTAACATCTTCGCAACATCTTATTCTTAGGACCAGTAGTGTGGGAATACAAACAACCAGCTGGAACATGACTCACCATTTTATAAAACAGCAGAGGGGAAAAACAGTTCTAAATATAAAGACCTAGGCTCCTATTACAAATGTAAGTTATTTTTGAGATATGTGTATATAAATGTCAATTAAAGATGTTCTCAGATATAATTATAAATATTTCTATTTCTTTTACTATGCTGTGATTTTTTTTCCCTCAAGAGTATCCTCTTTCCCTGAAGTAAAACACAAAAACAAAAAAACTATCTTTGTTTTTTGCAAAACTGGAGTAAATAAAGATTTCTTTTCCTGGTTTATTTCATAAGAGTGGTTCAATGGTTCCCCAAAGATTCTTCAAGAATGGAGAGTTCAATGGCCTTTAGTAATAAAGGGGAATAAATTATACAAAGAGACCAGGTATTTCCAAGCAAGAGCTAATAAGTAGCTTACACACAGCTTCTCCCTGGACAAGCCATCCATCACTCTCTACTCTCCATCCAAACATTTACAGGTTCATGCATTGATCTGGGTCTGAGTAGGAAAACAGTAATGGTTTAGACAGAACTTGATAGAAGCCGGGTACCAGTGGCTCATGCCTATAATTCTAGCTTCTCAGGAGGCTGAGATTTGAGGATCCTGGTTCAAAGCCAGCCCGGGTACAAAAAGTCCATGAGACTCTTTTCTCCAATTAACCACCAAAAAACTAGAAGTAGTACTATGGCTCAAGTGGTAAATCACTAGCCTTAAGCTGAAGAGCTCAGGGATAGCACCCAGGCCCAGAGTTCACTTTGAAATAAGTGGATAATTATTGTTGCACTTTAATCCTTAGTAACAACAAAAAGGCTCACGACTACCTGACTGGGTTTTCCTTTTTAGAAAAAAAATAAAACCTAAGTCCCTTTCTATCACTTGAGTTTTCCAAATGTTCTAAAAATGAACCCGGCAGAAATTTTCCTAAAAATATTAACTATCACCAAAACTTATTTCTTCACAGTGCAGAAAATTCCAGTACTTATTTTTGTCTACATACTTATCAGTTCACCTCACACAATCAACAACAACAAAACCTTCATGGATATTCAGAGCTAGACAACCACTGAGCCAATCTGGACTCAGAAGTAGGGTATTCCTCTCTGGTGTCAGAGGATTGTTAAACTTATTTCCCCAGATCAGTTATCTTTGCCCAGGATTTTCTTAAGCTTCAGTTTCTAAATATCTAGGTCCTTTTTCCCCCCATTTGGGATGGAAGCCATGCACCAGCTTCCTATCTAGAGCCCTGGCTTTGTTCTCTGATTTTGGACTTTCTGCCCTTGTACCTGAACTCTTTACTCACACCCCCTCTTTCCAACAGCTTCTTTTGGAATAATGGTCGTGATTAACCTGACATATCCAGAGGTTATTGCTGCCACATATCCAAAGACTGGATCCCATGGGTATCCTTGCCAACCTGATATTTTAATTCCGGGTGGCTAGCTTATCTGGACCTATTCAGTAAATACTGTGTGTTGTGTTACCCATATCCCTGTCCAATGAAGGGCCTGTCATCCTTGCTGCTTGACATCTTGTCAACAGACAGTCTGCAGCTATCAGTCCCTTCAGGGATCACCTCAGTCCCAAAGAGATGTGCTCAAACTCATATAGACAATGATTACATTGAGACTGCAAATATCTGATCCCACCTGGCCATTTGAGCCCCAGAACTCCCCACTTGGGTCATCCAAAGTGGTCCTGTTTGATGGGTTATATCCCATTCAGCCTGGTCTTGATTGGAAAGGTGTTCCACTGGGGATCCTATACAAACATCCTGCAACCCAAACAGCCTCCGTCTGTGTCCTAAAGGATCCAGCTTACGGAGTTAGAATTTCCTTCAAAGTGCATGTCCTGTACACTTCTGTTTTACTTTCCTTTCCTTCCCAGGTCCATATTAAACACTGCCTTTTCACTGAAATCATAACAATTTCTTAGCTAAGATTTTTAGAAGACTCTTTGGTGATATAATTCTGACTAAAAAGTTGTTATTATTCTAAAATCTTTAAGTCTAGAAATAGTCACGTGCTTGTTATAAGATCTGTTACAATGTCATTGTAATTTCCATTGCCCCAAATTAATGTAATTGTAATGTCCCAAATTAAGCATTTATAAAATCCATATTTTTGTATTTTTATTTTTTTATTTTTTTACAAAATTCATATATTATCTTGATGACTGCAGCATAGTTACATAACTATATTAAGCCTAAATATGAAATATGATTTGGAGTACTAGACAATGTGTCCTGTGTGGGGGACAGAGAAGCCATGTGGTTCTCAGTGGGAAAGACTCGGATTCATTCTGCACAATACAAGAATGCTTTGGGATATTACAATAATGAGGAAGGTCTTTTTAATATTTAGTGGGTGGAGTTTAGGAATGTTGTGTCAATGCAATTAGAAAGTCAATTCCACTTTCAATGAAACTGATTTCTGTAATTCTGAAAATGTTTACTTGGAGTTTAAAACAAATCCATCTATAGTTATTTTAGCCTAGGATATAAATCCATTTTATATACGGATGCACAGCATTTTAAAAATACTAAAAATAATTATTTTGCTACAAGTTGAATAGAAACTGAATTTGGGAGGAAAGACAATTACAATGAAATTACACACTGATTTGTTGTAAATATACCAAGAGTCATTCATCATTTGGTAATTCAGGCCAACCGTGGTTGGTACCCATCATTTGGTAATTCATGCTAGTGGTGGTTAGAGCCATGGTAAATACACACAGGAGGCCTCAGCCAGCCTGGTCCATCCGTTCTGATTCTGCCAACCATTTGCATCCTGAGACACATCTTCTTTTATGAGAAAGCATGTGCATTTCCCTTCTCTTTTACTTACAGTGGGGGGAATTATAGTTCATTTCTTTAAAAATTCATAGTAAATATGAATCTCATCACAGGGTAATCAGGGTAGTTTCAAAGTGTTTATAATAAAAAAGGTTAATAACTCAGATAATACTGTGGAGAAATGTTCAGGTAGAATGCCTTACCAATTGCCATAGGTGCCGATTGATATCTTTATCATTTTCATAATGCTTTTTGAGAAAAGAAAATAGAAATTTGTGGTCACAAAATACTGAACCAAAAACAAATCCTTAATCACTGTTCAGTTTTTGTTAATTAAAATATGACAATAAACTGTCCATGTGGAATAAAAATAAAAACATCAACAAAATTATAAGATATGCTTTATTGTATTGCTGTCCTCTCCATATATTCTACTGGATGAAGCAGAGGTATCTGAGGAAGATGCAAGGAGTGATATTGATCAAGATGTTCTGGACTTACAAAGGGACATGCTAATCAGAACTCCTTGAAATACTATTCAAGGATAATTTTAAAAGTACGAAATTAAAAATAACATTTTAATATTACCTTGGTATGGATCCTAGACTTTTCTCTTCAATAAAGCCAGGCAGGCAAGCCCTATTTACTTTCTAATACTATGATTTCCTGCCCAGGTTCTCTACTGTGGCAATCCAAACACAATGAGCACTGTCATCAGCCTCTGTACTCTCTCCCATGATCATACTGCAGAGGTGAACACACTTAGTCACTGTTCTCATAGGCTTTGATCAATTAATTAAACCAACAAAAGCAAACTATATAAAAATAAGCCATAGAACATGGTCTTCCTTGAGTGAGACCATAAAAGAGCATAATGTATGTTGGAAGAGTCAAAGGAGCCTTTGTTAGGGATTATGAAAAACAAACTACTAAGTGTAATATATAACCATGCAAAGGGGAAACCATTATGAAAGGAGAGGTTTTGGTATAGAATAAAAACAATCCCCTCCCCATAGTCACATTAAAAAGAGAGAGGCAGTAAAGAGAAAGGCAGTGAGAGAGCACAGTCTAACTAGAGGCTAAATAGTAAGAATTTCATGACAACAAAACCAGATGGGGCTGGGAAAGAACCTTGGTCTTTATTTCTGAATACCATTGTTCATTCAAGAGTCTATGTCCATGTAAATGATAAACAAGTTAGAAGTTAAAAAGGAAGGTCCCACGCATTTCATAAGAGCAGTTAGAATTACGTGATAACACACAAATGGCTGACAGGCATATGAAAATAATCATTATTTGTCCTCAAGGAGCACAAATCAAAGCCACAATAAGACATTGCCTCTCTCCAGTAAGAACGCTTCTATCAAAAAGATGAAAGCTGGACCAGGAGGTTAGCCTAGTGGTAGAGTGCTTGCCTAGCATGCAGAAAGACCTGGGTTTGATTCCTTGGTACCACATACATAGAAAAAAAGCCAGAAATGGTGCTGTGGCCCAAGTAGTTAAGATGTAGCCTTGAGAAATCCCAAGGACAGTTCCCAGGCCCTGAGTTCAAGGCCCAGAACTGGCAAAAAAAAAAAAAAAAGATGAAAGCTAGCAAGTTCTGGAAAGGGCATGAATAAATGAAAGCTCTTGCAGCTTGCTAATGTAAACTAATACATAAAAGTTTCTCAAAAAATTAAAAATAGAACTAGTATAGATCTACAAATTCAGTTGATGGGCACATACCCTCTCCTCACCCCCACCCCCAAATGAAATCAACGTGTGGAAGAAATAATGGCACCCCCATGCTCATTGTAGCAGTAGTCACAACATATAAAAGATGGAAACAACCTAATGTCCATCAGGTGATGGATGGATCAAGAACATGTGCATGCATTTTTTAAAAAAATATGATATTATTTAGTCATAAAAAAGAGTGAAATCTTCAAGGCAGCATTGGCTCATGCTTACAATACTAGCTATTCAGGAGGCTGATCTGAGGATCAATCCTGGTTTAAAGCCAGTCCAGGGAAGGAAAGTCCATGAGACTCATTAGTTTTGTTGTTGTTGTTTGGTTATGGGGCTTGAATTCAGGATCTGGGTGCTGCCTCTGAGCTCTTCTGCACAAGGCTAGCACACTACCACTTTGAACCACAGCTCCACGTCCAGTTTTCTGGTGGTTAATTGGAGATAAGCATCTCAGGGACTTTCCTGCCCAGGCTGGCTTTCAATCATGATCCTTAGATCTCAGCCTCCTGAGTAGTTAGGTTTACAATTGTGAGGCACAAGCACCCAGCCCATAAGACTCTCTGATCTCCAACTAAGCACCCAAAGAAAGCTAGAAGTAGACTGTGGCTCAGATGGTAAAGCACTAGCCTTGAGCAAAAGTGTTCAGAGACAGTTTCTAGGCCTTGAGTTCAATACTCAGTGCAAGTGCACACACACACACGAGTGAAATCCTATCATTGCAACAACATGGATGAAATGGAGAGCATTGTGTTAAGTAATATATCAGGCAGAAATAGAATATTCCTACATGGTGAGTATCACTCACAAGTATCACTTACAAGTTAATGATGGTATGCTATATACTTCAAAAAAGTAAAAGAAAGGATTTAGAATTGTGTCACCATAGAGAAATGATAAAAGGCATGCTGTATATAGTAGAATTCACATGTAAAATCAGTATTCAGGAGGCTAAGACAGAAAGGAAGTTAGAAGTCAACCTGACCCACATAAGATCACATCCTAAAGAAGCCAAAATAAAACTACAAAACAATAAGACAAATGCTCAGTAGCTAGATATGTCTAACCTTATTTAAACATTACATAACTACATGTATCAAAAAATCACATGGTCCCCCCAAAAATATATAATTTATAATGTTTTTATGGATTCATTAAAAATAATTTTAGAAGTTCTATGAATAAATATGAGGCAACCCTTGTGGAAAATTAAAAAAAAAACCATCTGATACCAGGCTTCAGTCAACAGCTCAGAATTCCGTGATGCAAAATAAGAAAGAGAGAAAAAAAAACAGAACAGTGAGCTGATGAGGCATCTTAGGGGTAGGGTAAATATTTAACATATGCAAAGCCAGGGGTTAATCTCCAGCACCACACATACTTACCTGTTTTAAAAAATAATAAAGATAACTGAAAAGACTCTAAAGTAAACTAAAATGAATTGAAGTGTATGCACATAATAAATCATGGGTATTCATTGTATATTAGTAGACGAAAAGGTGCTTAGCTTCAAGAAAACACAGAGAATCCCATATTAAAACTACAAAACAACATATAGAACCAAAAATTTCATACATTAACAAAATTAATATCTGCTACACAGAAGAGACCAGGTGGCAAATTTGGATTCTCAGTATATAAAGACAGAAAATTTTCTAAAAATCTGAGTCATCACCTCATCCTTTTGTGGACCGGAATCATTTAAAGTAACAGGAAGAATCAGCCTCTTTTTTTGACAAATTATTGTCATTAGTTCGACGTTTATTAAACGACAAAGCAACTTACTGATTTAAATATAAGGCTTATTTATAATGGTTGCTGTTAATTCTAAGTAGAGGAAGGCAAGCCATGCACAAATGTTTGTCCTTTCCCTGTTGCTTAGCATATTAGAATCCACATTTAAGAAGAAAAGGAGGGCAGCTCAGTTTCATGCCACTATTGATCCATCAGACAAGAACTTAATCAATCTTCTTTATAAGCTATTAAAACCCAGCTGGAGAAATGAACTCACCTGATGCATTCAACATTGATTGCCTCTTTCTAAGAACCGAATACTTGAGTCTTATCTACCACTACAGCTGTGATTCCATTTTTAAGGGACAAGAGTTTTCCTTCATTACTTTTTTCAAAATGTTCCAATTAAGAAAACACATTTTTGATACCAGCCCACAGTAAATGATTAAAACCAAATGAAGACCATAACCCTCAATTTCAGTCACTGCCTCCACAGGGGGGAAAAACCGAAAGACCAAAAGCATATGTTCATGAAAGGAAATTCACACTAGTCCCTAGATCCTGCTCTAGCATGAATTCTGAAAAATGCTCTGGCAGCTTGAAACTAATGTTGAGACCTTAAGCTCAGATAAATCTTAGAAATTCAAAGGGAAACTCAAGGCAGCAGTAAATCTGTCTTTACAGCATATACATTTCAGCCAGGGGCTTCTATATGTAGTATTAGGTTATATGACATCCCATTCACCATCTAACTGCCTCATAAATATAGGCAGCCAGGTCATTTTATATTTACAGGGCAACCCCAAAAGTGCTAGATGCTATACACTGGGGGAGGCAGGAGGGAAAGGTCTATATTCTCATTTTATAGGAAAGGTTAATAGCATAAACCCTCAATGAGCAAGGAGAGTTCCCTTTGGCTCAGCTTTCTGGTTTCCATTTCCTCTTTCTAGGAACCTTTGAATTAAAAAACTAAATTCTAAGAGAGGCAGCAATAAAGACATCTCCACAGCTTCTAAGCCTCTTGACAATATTGGTCACTTGAACATGGACGTATAGTTGAACTCATGTTAAATAGTCTGTTTTCCTCTGATAGAAAAGAGAGGAGAAAATGCCTACTCCTCACTCCTTACCTATGACTTCCTTACTTCTCTATAGCCTCTGCAATAGAACACAGTTCTATCACAAGTTTTTGACTTTCTGATTTTTCCCAGGTTCCCCAAATACACTCACTTGAAATTCTTTTACAGCATTCACCTACACATAGGGACTGCACAACCCTCAACAATATAAAAGTTGGTGAAAGGCTGGTACACACACACACACACACACACCTAGAAAAAACAAGTTGGTGAATGCTGAAATCCCTTAGATGAAATGGCATAGTATTTAAATACTGCCTCTACACATCCTCCCATCCACTTTTTATCATCTCTACCTTACTTACAAAATCTAATATAATATAAAGGCAAAATAAGGAGTTACTGTACTGTAGGTTTAGGGAATGGAAACAAGTCATGTTGGGGACGTCACTTAGGGTAAAGTACATGCTTAGCATGCACAAAGTCTTAAGTTTGATTCCCAAGTTTCTACATATTTAGCACAATTTTCAAAAGTAATTTTGCAGGACACCAATGGCTCATGCCCATAATCCTAGTAACTCAGAAAGCTAAAATTCTGACAATCATGATTTGAAGCCAGTCCTGGCAAGGAAGTTTGTAAGTCTCTTATCTCCAATTAATCACAGAAGGTAAGCTGAGCTTTTGCTTTAGTAGTAGATCACTAACATGGAACAAAAATGTTCAAGAACTGAGTTCAAATGCCCAGGCCTGAGTTCAAGCTCCAGAAACATCATTAAAATTTTAAAAAGCATGTTCAATCAATGCACAGATATACAGCCCAAAGACACGGAGGATGACAAGGTATATCATATCAAGACTGTCTCTTCTTCTCCTCCCTATCTTCTGGAAGTGTTTCTTTTGCTTCATTTCCAGCAGATTAAAAGGCCATACCAAATAGCCAGGTTCTGGTAGCTCATGCCTGTAATTCTAACCACTCTGGAGAATGAGATTTTAAGATCAAGATTTAAAGCTAGCTGAGATAGAAAAGTCCTTGAGACTTATTTTCAGTTAATCAGCAAAAAGTTGGAGGTAGAGATCTGGCTCAAGTGGTAGAGCAACAGTCTTGAAGGAAAAGTCCAAGCAAGAACACAGGGCCTGAGTTCAAACAACATTATCAACACACACATGCACACACACACACACGCACACACACACACACACACACACACACACTCAGGTCATCATGAGGTGCCAAAGAGGCCATGGCTAGCTGACCCTTCCTCAAAGTCCTCATCCAGCACTCTGATGGTTCAGTAAAAGAATGAACCTCCCTTCTTATACAGTGTGTATTGTATGTGTGGATTCCCTTAGGCATGTGGGGAGTCAAAAGCCTCACTCCTTCCAGAATACCTAATGCATGCAGGAAGATGGAATGCGGTATGGGGTCTCATGTTTATTTATTGCCTAAGTCAAGAATAGCTGGAAGTCCATTAAGAGGATGTTTCAGCAGATTATATTAATTTGTAATTAATTTTCAGTGATATTTATGAGAGAACCCTTTAATCAGCATAATTCAGACTCTGGAAATTATAATATTAACTAATATTAATTAAATAATAATTTATAAATTTCAATAGTTTTAATTATCTTTTGATTAAATTACCTGTTAGTCAATTCCACACTGCTTTTGATATTAATTAGCTAACTTAAACATGATCTGCTGAAACTATTCCCCTGTGAATTATAGCATATTGTCTAAACAGGTCAACATGGAGATACTTAAATGTGACAATTTAGATTGCATGATTAGCGAAATTAATTGTTTAAGTCATTTTCTTTTCTATTCTCCATCTGCCAATGGGTAAGGTCTTTCAAAGTGCCCTGGGTTTCCCTAGGCCCAAATTCTGAGACATCGCACTTTCTGTTGTATCTCCTGCCTGCCTCCATCCTCTCTTACCTCCCCCCACTTTCCTATATTGCTGTAGAATATTCTAGTCTTTTGAGACATAAATTAGTCAGACTATTAATCAGCCAACAGAATATGTCAGTAGAAAATGAAGTTGCAAGCCCTCCCTCCCACTCTGTAGGCAGCTCACACACACACACACACCCCATAGTCCTCATCTCCCTCTGCGAGTGAAGCAGGGGACCCAGCCTTACAACCCAATTTAGGTCTCCTCTGTGCAGTGACAGTCAGCCCAGACCTCATTTTTTCCACACATTCACATTTAATTTAAAGTCATCTCTCCACAAGTTTTCCGAGACCAGCTGACTGTAAGTGTCGTGCTTTCCACAGGCAGCAGCTGCACTACCTCACCCTGCTCTTCCTGCCCCCAGCCTCCCACCTCAGAAATTAAGATCTTCTGAAATAGGGTTTTTTAGAAAAAACAGTCATCAAAATGAAAGTTTGTCCTCATAATTAAATCATCACCAAAAGCAAAAGGGTATACCCTAAGCAAATCAAGGCAGTGAGGGGTTTCTTTCCCACCAGGTGAAACACAGAGGCTTGTTACAGAGGTGCACGTGGCGCCACCCCACCATCTCATCTCAGGGGACATTGTGTGGGGCAGACCTTCACACAAGTACAATCCTATGGAGGAGGCTACAGAATCTAGACCGAGAAAGCTGCACAGCTTTTACCACGAAATGAGCAAGAGGCTGATCATCGCGGGTGCCTCATATAATATAATAGCACATGCTATGCTCTCAATATTTTCATCTCAGAATTCCCTCCTTACAAGGTAACTGAGCATAATTACAATCCAAGCTCCTGGTCTTCTCCAGGGCAGCCTCTGACCACAGCATCTTGTAGCCCACCTGAAAATGATACAGTACTTCACCCAATGAGTCAACAGCCAGTATAAAAAATACAAAGACCATCTGTCCTGCCCAGAAATACAACAAATAAACATGAATTAAAAAAAGAAGAATTTATAATGTAAAAGTACTAGTCCTTATATCTGATTTGTAATGTATTCATTTACTTCTCAATGAACTAATATAATCAAATTAAATTAAATCTCAATCTAATCAAACAAAATCGGCTATCAAGATGAACTAGAACCCATATACTAGAATAAACTATATGCTGGGAACTGGCCCCAGATGGAACATTCAAGTTAAAAACAAAACAAAATAGGCAAACAAACAAACAAAATGGAGATGAAGCTAGTTTCCTGTGGCTCACTTACGAGGCTGAAATCTGAGGATCATGATTTGAGAAGACTAGCTTGTGCTGGAAAAGCTATGAGTGTCTTACCTCCAATTAATCACCAAAAAGCCTAAAAGCAGTAGAGCACTAAATGATTTTTTAAATGCTTAGGGACCACATCCAAACCCTAAGTGCAAGTCCTAGAACTGGCACAAAAATAAATGAATGAACAAAATAAAAAGAATAAATAAAATAGAGGTGAGATGTAATGTGGGTACACCTTCATGTAATAAAAATAATTACTCGTAACGTTAACCAGGAACAAATTTTTAACCACAAGACTAAAATGTTGTCATATGATTCCTAGGCATTTTCAAATGGTTTGTAATCTGTAACTAATCCTAAGAACATATAAATCCAGAGTTCAAGCTTCAAATCCTAATTGGGAAGCATAGGTCAGGGGAATTGTGGCTTGAGACTATTGTTTGATCAGTGACTATATTTAGTGGTTTGAACCTGCTCTCGCAGTGATAGGGGAAATCCCCAAAGATGGCTATGGTGGCACGTATCTGTCATTCTAGTGTCTAAGTGAAGCAAAAGTAGGAGGAACACTGTCCAGGCCAGGCTAGTTCAGGCATGGAGTGAGATCTTCTCTTAAAACTAATCATTGTCAAAAAGAATCACAGAATGGCTCGTGGAATACAATGGCTTCCTAGCAAGTGTGAGGCCTTGAAGTCAAACACAAATAGTGGGGGTGTGGGAGGAGGTAGATTTGTTCTTTTAAGTTTATGGGCCTAATTACGTTGATTTGCATTAACTAATATATATTATTGCATATATTCTGACTTAACAAATGTTCTCAGAGAAATAAGAGATAAAAATTGACTTGAAAATTGAGCTAAAATTACTGAATTTGAAGTTGTCTTTTTATGCATTTATATCCACATCATCATATGGTTTTCCTATAATGCTTAAGTATGAAATATGAAATACACAGATTTGTATTTTCTGACTTTTAGCCAAGATTTTACATTGGTCGTGATATGACAACACAATTGCTGATTGTACTTTGACTTGTAAAATAAAATGCATTTTTAAGGTATCATAAATCTAATAGAGTATGTCTGATGTTCTCATTGGTAAAAAAATTGGATATTAAACACTACGGAAAAACTGATCTTCTAAGTATGAAAAGAAAAAAAAGGAAAAAGACAGAAAAAAATCATTACCTGGAGTTGATAGTTTAACACATTATGATCAATTTGAAGTGCGTATTGCTTGAATAAATGACCTTTGGGGTGATTTCATTAACTTCATGTACTGTAAAAAGGTTATATCTGAATTCAATTTTATGATTGAGACTAGGCATATAAATATCAAAAAGAGTTTGGGGAAGATGAAGGAGGAAGAGGAGGAAAAGCACAGATTCTTTCTGAGATAGAATTTAGACTAGAAATCTTGCTTGACTCGACCTCTCTTAATTGTCAGCTGTATCTGTGAGCAGATGTTTGAGAGAGGGTTAGTTAGCAATGTGCTGACACTATTTCATGTTTATGATTAAAATGTGACTTTAAAATCAGTCATCAGTTCCAACTTTGTAGTATTATCAATCCCTGTAGAGAAGATTTGATCCTCCTCCCTTTCTTAGGGTTTTTTTTATGAAGTCTCCTTACCTTAACAGTGTTGAAACACCCTATAAACTTGGCATTGCTTCTAGCATCTTTCCTTCTGAATAGTGCTACACAGCTTGTGGTCTTTCTTTCATTAATTTATGATATGCCTTAAAAAGTCTTTAGAAGAATTTTGTACACTTCCTTGAAGCATATATACCAAGGCAGGAGAACCAAGAAGGGGTGTTTGAAAAGTGGATTGCCATAAAGGATTTAAATCTTCAAGTTATTAGTAAAAGAAATAGGGCAAATGTTACCTCAAAATTAAGACAAGAACAGTTAAAGAAAAATGTTTAAAAGGACTTAAACTTTATTTTATTCTGCTAAATTCGCAACTGATATAATAATCCTCTTTCTTGATATTTCTTTATCATTAGTCTCTTTTTTAGGCTACTTCAAAAACTGAGATGGGAGACAGAGTTATTGCTCAGTGGTAGAGCAGGTGATTCATATGCACAAGGTCCGAGGTTCAACCTCTAGCACCCAAAACTCTAAAATCATTTCTTCCTTCAACTTAGAATATTTAGTGAGAGAAAAAGTCTTATCACTTAAAACCTCAAGATCACCTTTTCTGTCCCTTTCCATTCATATAATTTCTCTTTTACATTTTCTTTTCTTCCTAATGTAAAGCCTTTCACAGTGAGAGCCACTCCCCAAACCTCAGTCTCCATGGCATCCTGAGTCACCTCAGAGCTTATGTGGCAGCATCCCACATCCTATGTGAAAGTTTATGTGCTCGCAGCCAAGTTCACACAGCAAGATTGGAGTCAAAAAGCTCCCCATCAAGCCTCCTCTTTGAACACTGACTTACATTAAGTGCCCAAACCAATGCCCAAAATTAAGTTGATAGAGGTGTGCGCTGGGCGGAGTAAGAACTTGGAGGAGAAGGTAAGGCCTTTTGCAGCAGGTACAAAGCAAGGTAAAGTAGATGTAGCTAGAGCCGGCGATAGAGGAATGGCAGGGGAAGAACAGAACAGGCGTATGCTATTCCATTTGTCCCAATTCAACTCTCCTGTAAGGTAGGTCCTGTAATGTTCCTCTTTTGTAGATAAGATAAACCTCATCTCAAGACATGAGGTATGGACAATGAGGTTTTAACTCAGTCAATATCAATGAAGTCATCTGGCCACAAGTTTTAAAAAAAGTATATTTTCAGATTAAAAACCTCAACAACTGTTTGGTAGTATCAAGCACAGGAACATACTATCAGTCCCCTGCTCTTCATTGTTTGGGATCCACTAGCTTCTATTTTGCCTTCAGGCTAAGGTAGATTGTGTCCCAAAGGCTGAGTGTTGGATAAGATGACAGGCAAGAGAGAGATCCAGTGAATACCTGAGCAAAACAAAGGCTTCTCTATCCAAAAGTTCAAGGATAGAAATTCCTGCTGCCCTCTCTCTAGCCTTAGGCATCGAGAGCAATTCTCAAAGTGTCAATATTTAATTATATTGCATATTCTACTATTACCAGATATCATAAGGAAATAGTAGCTAACAGTTATTGTGCTATATTGCTATATGCTGTCCTATCTCATTTCCCTTTGACACCTATCTTAATTCTATATTACTATTGCATTATCATCCCTTTATTGGTGAAGAAACAAGAAAGCAAAGGGTTCAGATGCTTCTTTAAGGATACAGGCAGGAAGTCAAAGACTAACTGTAATCATCTTTGCCATAGGACATGCTTCCTTAGACCATGCATTTTCCCTTATGTGAGATAAGCAAGTTAGTTACTTCGGTAAACATTCTATGAGGACAGAGGGAGGGGCCTATGGGATGATAGGTGTTAGTTAGAAGGTGTCCTCAACGAAGTTGCAACTAGGTTGCCAGTCTAGTCCCTCCCAATTCCAAGCATACAAAAATTCCTATGGATCCATCTATGTGCACCTATCTATATGCATGCATACAGTAATGTACATGTATGCAAATATCTGTCTTCATACCCATAAGCTATGTAAAGTGCCTCCTGTGCTGTATGTAACATAAAATAAAGAGATAGGAGAATCTTGAAAGCAAAAGTACCCAAAATGACTATGTTGATGCTTTCACATGCTGATAGGAAAGCCATAGTAGTTGGAATAAAATTTAAACTCTCAACCTCGTCCTCTGCTCAGAAGCAGACAGTCTGTCAGTCAGCAGGGAGTTGCCTTACCCAGGAGTGGAAAGGCAAGTCACCTAACTGCTCCCTACCAATTTAGTTAGGGATTCCTTCTAACTATTATTTGAAGTGCCTAGAAATTAATATAGTATTTCCTGTACTCATTTGCATTGCCTGCGGGCTGGAAGCACCCCCTGTGAGGGCCACAGAGTTAGGCAGGGAGCTGTATCCAGGGCAACTGGGTATCAAGTTAAAGCAGGAGCCGCCTGGTAGAGCCATGCTGACACTGGGATTAGGATCTGTTCTATGAGACCCTGCCTGGCTGATAAATTGAAGTGGTAATTGGGGACTTAACCAGATAGAGTAGTAAATGTATTCAAATTAGAAAGAGGAAAGAAAAGGGATCCAAGGGGAGAAGTGATTGAAGGAACTGTACAAGTTGGTGAGTGAGGTTTTTGTCTTGTTTTGTTTGGAGTTTTAAATTCCAGCCTCTTTTTGCCTTTGCATTTGAATCCTGGATTTGAGCATCTCTTCTGCTGCCACAGCAGCAGCAAATATATTAGTAAAGTGGATTGCCTTTGTTAGTGTAAATTGCTGTGTGTTTGCAAATACATTTCAAGAGAATGCCACTCAAGAGAAAGCTTCTCTGGGACCCAAATTACAGTGTCTATAAGTAATTCGTGACCTTGATGCATCTGTGCCCTTTGTGTAATGAAAGTAGGTGCAGAAGCAGTTGAATTCTTCCCAAACTATTCATCTCTTATTGATTCACTTGTTCTATTGTAAGCAGAGATACACCTACACACTAGTTTAAAATTAGGAGTTCCCATGATGAATGAAACAGACATGATTTAAAAGCACAAAATTTCCTCGTGGAACTTTATTGTCCTGGCATACCCTAAACACTTTCGTTAATTTACTTGGTTTACACATCACTATGCATTTATAAGACTGCTACTTTTTTAAGCCCAGTTTCTTGGTATATCTTCAATTGGTATATATTTTTTCAATGAGCACAAATTTTTGAGCATTCAAATAAATTGTAGAATATTATAGTGGGTTGGGGAAAACAGACACAAAAAGCTTAGCATTCTTTTCACTAAAATAAGGATCAAGTAACTCGCAAATGATGCTGATGTGTATACACTCGGGACAAACCAATCTACCCAAGTTAACAATTTATGGACTTGGTTACTTTAAGCATGTTGGTTGTTCTTTTATTTCCACAGACAATATTTCTCTCATTTCAAACACTTGCTTCAAAGCTTGTGTACAGCAAACACAGTCATCACCCTACATACAGGAAATCTGTTACCTCACTTTCAGAGCCAGAGTTTATTTTTAGACTCCTTCCTCCACCTGAAAACTGGATACCACTTAGAGAAAAACAACTAATACATCAGTTCCTAAATACTCAGAATGACCCCAGACAGAGGAGGAATGCAGGGGTAGGGCATGGTTTTTGCTAGAGCAATGGTGACGAGATTGATTGTTCTCTCTCTCTCTCTCTCTCTCTCTCTCTCTCTCTCTCTCTCTCTCTCTCTCTCTCTCTCTCTCTCTCTCTCTCTCTCCTCTCTCCTCTCTCTCCTCTCTCCTCTCTCCTCTCTCCTCTCTCTCCTCTGTCTCTCTCTCTCTCTCTCTCTCTCTCTCTCTCTCTCTCTCTCTCTCTCTCTCTCTCTCTCTCTCTCTCTCTCTCTCTCTCTCTCTCCTCTCTCTCTCTCTCTTTGTCCTATGTCAGTTCTAAGACTTGAACACTAGACTTAGGTGCTATCCCTGAGCTTTATTTGCTCAAGGATATTGATCTACCACTTGAACTCCACTTGGTTAATTGGAGATAAGGGTCTCACATAACTTCCTACCTCAGCTAGCTTCAAACAACGACCCTCAGATCTCAGCTTCCTGAGTAGCCAGGATTATAGGTGCCAGCCATCAGGGCCCAGCTTACTTAAAAAAAAGTAGCATTTTACAATTTGGGGGCAGGGAGGAGGGGATTTTATTTTTACTTTTTTTTTTCCAGTACTGGTTTGAGCTCAGGGCCTGAGCACTGTTCTTGGACATTCTCAAGGCTCGAGCTCTACCACTTGAGCCTCAGCACCACTTCCGGCTTTTTTTCAATGTATGTGGTACTGAGGAATTGAACCCAGGTCTTCATACATGCTAGGCAAGCACTCTACCACTAGGCCAAACTCCCAGCCCATTCTAAAATTTTAGAGAGTAATGTCTAAAAGTCAATACCCACTTCCACTTTTTCAGATAGGCAAAACTTGACAATTCATTTTTGCATTGGAAAAAAAAAAAGGATTTCTGGCGAAAACGTAAAGGACAGAAATTTCATTTCCTTTACTCTGTTGATATACAGCAGTGTCTCTTGATTTCAAAATGCAATCAAATTGTTCAGCATTCTTCTAGCTCTTTTTCACTGGCCTAGGTGACAGCACAACATTGTGGCTACTTCACAAGCTACTTGGTGATACTGAGGCTGTGGGTTTGTGAACTGGTACCCATAGACTAGTGCTTAGAACCCATCTCTACCTTCTTTCTTCCATACAGCTCTGTACTCACATCATATATACTATGCCATTTCCTTTTTATTCATGGTTTAGTAAAGCTAAAGAGCTCTTTGTAGGGGCCAGAAGCATGGCCTAGTGATAGAGTGCTTGCCGAGCATGCATGAAGCCCTGGGTTCCATTCTTTGGTAACACATACACACAAAAAAAGCCAGAATTGCTACTGTGACTCAAGTGATAGAGCTCTAGCCTTGAGAAAGTTCAAGGACAGTGCCCAAGCCCTGAGTGCCAAGCCCAAAGCCAGGACTGGCAAGGAAAAAATAGTTCTTTGTAAATTGCTTCAGTTTTCAATTACTTAGAAAATTATTACTGTTAGAAAGGAAACACATGTCAAAGAAGAAAACTGATTCCTAAGCTTGGAATAAGGAAGGAAATCTGGAGGGGAATGCTCACGAGTGTGCGTGTGTGTGTGTGTGTGTGTGTGTGTGTGTGTGTGTGTATGTGTGTGTGTACTGGGACTTAAATTTATGGCCTAGCACTCTTGTTTGGCATTTTGCTCAAGGCTGGCACTCTTCTTCTTGAGTCACAACCTCCAGTTTTCATGTCTTGGTCATTATTTGGAGATAAGAGTATCAAAGACTTTCCTGCATGTGATGGCTTTGTTTGAACCATGATCTTTGGATCTCAGTCTCTTAGGTAGCTATGATTACAGGCATAAGTCACTGTCACCTTTTAATTTTTAATTTACAAATCTAGGACTAATAACAATGGATCTTAGATAAGTACTTGGTCTTGACCACTTCATTTTTATTATTTACTTTTGTTGTTGTTGTTGTTGTTGGTTATAGAGCTTGAACTCTAGGCCTGGACACTGTCCCTGAGCTCTTTTGCTCAAGGCTAGCACCCTACCACTTTGAACCATAGTACCACTTCTGGTTTTCTGGTGGTTAATTGGAGAGAAGGGTCTTAAGGATTTTCCTGCCTAAGCTGGCATCAAACCGGAATCCTCAGATCTCAGCCTCCTGAGTAGTTAGGATTACATGCATGAGCCACCAGGATCTGGCAATCTCTTCATTTTTAAAGGCAAGATGTTAGACAAGGCCTCTCTGAGACTACTCTTTGCTTTCTAGATTTCATCATGTTGGCCATTGGTTTCCATGAATCATAATGGAATACAATAAATAATTAATCTGTTTAGGTGGGACATTTTTATAGTCAGTAATTATTGCCAATCAATGTAACTGCATAGATAATATAATGATACTGGGACTTAGTATTCATGAGGAAGATTGCTGCAAAGATTACTAGATTCCTTCCTTTGTTCATTATTCTCAGTTATAGATTGATTTTATTTATAGGCGAGGGTAAGTCCCCCAAAGAGGATTAGGAAATGTAAAAGAAACTTTTCTATACCACATGCAGCTATGGGTCACTCTTTTAGACATTTATCTGCTTACAAACAGGCTTATCCAATTCCCCATTCCAGGACTCCTATCTGATCCACTAACCTTCAGGGCCATTCAGGATCCAGAGTGGGGCATGGTGAATAAGTGCTACTTTAGATAAAAATTGGAAATGCTTGGCAAATGTCTGAAATCTATCTATCTATCTATCTATCTATCTATCTATCTATCTATCTATCTATCTATCTTCTAGTTCCTCACATCTCTCCTAAATAAATTTATCGATGAGGGAACAAAATCCTACTTTACATTGTTATTCAGGCATTTTTCTTTTCATCTGTTTATTAACAAAAACAGGAAAGGGCTAGAAAGCCAGAGAGAAATGAGCAAGTAAAAGAAAGTACTCCCAACAACACACAAAAACCTATCTATGGAAATAGATTTCCACTGAAGGGAAAGAAAAACTACTCTATTAGAATGTTTTCAATCATCTAATAAAAGTAAAATATCCAAAAGTTTCATAAATCACTCTGCACATATGGTGTTATTAGGAGGGAAGTGAATTATGTGGCAAAACACAAACGATGAAAAGTTCTGAAATGCACATATAAACAAAATAACCAGGTAGTTCACTGGGAGTGTAGTGAATAACTGTGCCCATGCCATTTTCCTTTGTGATGGGTAACTGCCTCCTAAAGGTTTTCCTCATAAATTTGTGTTTTAAAACAGATCTACAGTATATTTTGCCTGTTTTCCCTGCTATTAGATGAGTACTGTGAAAATCATAATAAATATCATCTGGTCCCACCTTTCCTTACTGTTCTTATAACACTCCCAATTTATATAATACGTTCTAAGATATTTAAAAAAAATCTGTTCCTACTATCAAAAAGTCAGATAAATTGGTTTAAACATTAGTTTCAATTTTTTCCACAACTTGAATGCAATAAAAAAAAATCACAAACCACTACTGAAATTATGAGCTAATTACAGTCGCCTTGCAAACTGACTAATCTAGATTTACTTGCTCTGCCTTAAAACATATTTCTTAATTCCCTCTAATATGAATTCCAGTCACATAACTAAATGAAGTTAGAATTTTCACCATACCTCTTTCCCAACTTAAAAGAAACAAATAAGCAAACAAACAACAGATGTGAATGCCTGGATTATTGAAGCCTGGAAACCAGATACAACTAGAAAACATTTTTTTAGACCTTATGCATTTAGCTCTAGTGGAAAACGTTCTATGTGTCCTAAAAAAATACAGCCTGATTAGCATAATGAGTTCTTTTATTTTTATAATGAAGTACTTTGCATCACCTCATGATTACTACTTTAAACATCTTTCATTCTCCACCATGATAAACGTAAAAAGTTGAGATAGGTATCGCTCTCATGGCATACCCAGACTTTTTCTATATAGAATTATTTTATATATAGAATATATATATATATTTATATATATAGAATATTTTCTATATAGAATTATTTTGAATATTAAAGAATAATTTTGAAAATATTCAACTTTAAATAATATTTTCAATTGCTGCCATACAAGCATGCATCATTTTGCAGTCAAACTAGTTATACCCTCCTAATTGTCTCTGGGACTTAATTTCTCCTCCTGCCTTCATCTACTATCTGAGTCAACAAATCTTTCATGAGGTTCTGTGAGTCATTAACCTTGGTTCCAATTCCAGGCAGAAGCCATATACTCATTTCTACTCCTTTTCCAAGTCCCACTGAAGTGTCAAGAGTATTGCTCCCCCAAAGGGGTCTAGGACAAAAAGTTCCTAAGAATTCTGCAAAATAAGCAACCAACCCATACATTTTTAGGAAAGTGCTTTAAAGCAAATGAAAATAAATTAAAGGAAAAAATGCCATAGGGAAATATTTAAACCAAAACATCACAGGAAAAACCAGACCAAGTTGAGTCAACAACTTGGTTGTTTTTGAATGATTTTAAGGGGTGAAAACCAAAGAGACTTTCTCCCTTCCATTCCAATATGAATCACATCGGACCTTCAAAAACCACTCTGCTCTCTAAGAAAAGTGGTGGATTGGGGAGTGATAGAGGGAGTTGTGGCTGAAAGAAAATTGAAATGTGTTTGGTCTAGTTAATATTGATCAAAACTGAGGAGAAGATAGAGTAAAATTTTCTGAAGCCAAAATAAGTTTCCTTATTTGACAACTGTGGAAGTCCTATGAGATTCTGTCTACTCCATACCCAGACCTCCTTCACAAAATCCTTGGTAACATCGTCCCCTGCTCATTTCTCTCATGCTTCCCTCTGAAGGAGAGGACATGGCTGCAAAGGGCATCATCTCTGAGGAACACCAGCAATACAAAAGAAAATGGTCAAGAGAAACTTGGAAAACAGGTAAGTCAATGGGAAAAAATACTATACAGCAAGTAAAAATTTACCACTTACAATTTAGTGTCATGAAAGAAATTAGTATCCAGTAGTAAGAAAATGTGGTGGTTTTTGTTTTTTGGTTTTGGGTTTGTTTGGGGTTTTTTTTGCCAGTCCTGGGCTTGAGCTCAGGACCTGAGCACTGTCTTTGGACTTTCTCAAGGCTAGAGCTCTACCACTTGAGCCTCAGCACCACTTCTGGCTTTTTTCTATGTATGTGCTACCAAGGAATCGAACCAGGTCTTCGTGCATGCTAGGCAAGCACTCTACCACTAGGCCAAACTCCAGGCTCTGTGGTGTTTTTATTTTCTTTATTAAAAAAATGGAAAAAAATCCTTGGCAATAAAGGATATACATACATGTATATATATGCATATATGCATATATGTGAGTATATGTATATAAGTGCATGTATGTGTATATATATGTATAGTATGTGTATATATACATAGTTACACAAGTATTTCTGCCCACTGAACTTAGAAGCTAGGATCCTCTATTTCCAGTGTTACAAGTTTAGTGAAATATTACTATTCTTACTTTGTCAAAGTCTAACCAAGAATTTTTGGTTTCAGCATTGAGAGATATTCATATAACATTATATTGTTTTATAGAGTTAAAGCATATAAAATTATCCTATGGTTTTAAAAGAGGACATAAGGAAAAGACGAGAAGGAGATGGGAGAAGGTGGCTTAATCATAGTCACAAAAGAAAATTTGAATGCAGGAAGTTGCAGAATTTACAAGGCAGTGACTCTGTAAAATGAATATGCCATTCTTAATAAACCATCATCAAGTAATCCAAGGCTGATAGCTTAGAAAATTTAAAAGAAAAACAATTTTACCTGAAAATGAAATTGAAGGACAAAAATGGGGGCTGGGAGGAAAGAGAGTTAGATTAGAAAAAGAAAAAGAAAGAAAAGAGCCAAAGCTGATTTCTGGTGGAAAGTACAATTATTGGCTAAGAGAAATTTTAACTTTTCATTTTTGTCTTTGGCTAAGAGAAATTTTAACTTTTCATTTTTGTCCTTTCTATACAATTTGAATTTAAAATCAAGTACTGGTATTATATTTATTTTTCATTCAAATTAATCATGCATGCCAATTACTTGAGTGCCAGCTATTAAAATTTCAGTACATACAGTTTTCTCTGGCAAAATGTCATAAAGGCATAAAATGTTTTCTCTTACTAGTGTTAAAAACATTTTTCTCACAAAGTTTATTACAAGACTTAAGTTTTGCAAACATTATAAAATATGAATTATAGAAAAGTATTTTAAACTGTTACTTGAAAAAATTTTAAAGGTAGGTCTTATATGCTCGGTTTTATGTTTAAAAATTACTTAGATACTTCCTAGAAAAAACTACGGGATGGAATATGACAAAAATCATAGTTTCTCCATATGAACATTTCTCAAAGAATACACCATTCAAAGCACCATTGTTTTTGATGTTTTGTTTTTTCTAAATTCATGGCATATACTCAGAGGAAATAACCTTTAGAGCCTCACTGATCACCTAAATTTGAATGGTTCTCCTTAGCCAGTGATGCAATGTGGCACACACACATAGAGTTCTATCCTTTAAAAAGTGTATTATTAATGCCATATTAACCTAAGACTTCATGCACTCTGGCCAGCACTTTACCACTGAGCCATATCTCCAGTCTCCCCTCTCCCCCGCATTCCCTTCCTTTCTTTTTTTCCATCTCCTCTATTTAAAAAAATAATCTTAAGGTTGGAACATACCAAATTCTCAAAGCTGGCCTCAAATCTGTGATCTTCCTTCTTTAGCCTCCCAAGTAGCAGGGAGTCCAGATATTTGCCCTGACACCTAGCCATGTTTCTTTTCTAATCCTTCTTTACTGGTGTGCCAGCAAGCATAGATGTGTATGCATTCACATAAAGATAATATGCTCCCATTTTAGTACTTTGTATAGGAACTATAACCTCTCCTGTATTATATAACCTATAATCATGAAGGAGTCAGTCTATTTTTAAGGCATATATTTCCCAGCAACACACTTAGTACTGCTACAACCTATGAAGATTTTAGAAAGAGCTGCCCAAATGATTTTGTATGTTCTTGAGAGTACTGATAGGCAATTCTGCCAAGCTGACCATGGGAATTCTCACATTTCCTAGCTACTCCCCTCAGCACCTCAATAAAACAGGTTGGTAAGAGTTGTCTTACACTATCCCCATTCAGAGACAGCAGTATTCCAGGTAGTATGGTAGATATTCTACTTTAAAATCCTACTTACAATCTTATCCCCATTGTACCACTGGTTAAAAAAAATGAAAAAGAAAAAAAAACAGAGCTCAGGGTATTACCACATTCAGATGGAAACACATCACTCAAGTCCCCTGAGTCTTGATGCATTTTGTCATAGTGAAGAAAGATAATTGTTTTCTACTAAGAAAAAATATTTTAAAGATTAATCAAATATATGTGTCTATTGGACTGGCAAGTTCTGCATTTGACTACAGGAGCCTAAGGGAGGAGGAAAAGGAAACCATTATTTCTTGGAAGATACCAACCTTACTTGAGCTAATGTAAAGAATGTATTTCATTCTTGCAGCCACACAGAACTCACATTATCATCTCTATTTCAACACTGGAGTAAATCAGATTACTAAATTGTAGTAGATTGTCCAAGATCACATAGCTAATCTCTTATGCATTTCAGGTAAATTTGTTAAGGCTCCCAAACCTACCTTTTTTCCACTTAAAACCGAGTATGTTACATTCGCCAGATAGAAGGTGCATTACTTCACATACATTGATACCCTTTCTCATGAATGTAACCCTTCTATTAATTACAATAAAAATATATGAAAAAAACGAATTTGTACAAAGCAATGGAGAGACATCTGAAACTGGACTTGAAGGTACTGATAGACAATAAACAAGTGGAAATGTGGAAGGAAGAATTGGAAGGTATTTTAATCAACAGGAGGAAGAAACATGCAAGGCGTGTTAGGAAATACTTTAAGTTGAATGTTTGTTCAAGGGTGAGGTGGGGCGAAAAGCTAGGTTGCAGCCAAGCTCCCTGGAGTTTTAAGTGCTTAGGTGTAGCGATCCAATTCTGTCAATAAATTGGCAGCAAAGAGCCAATGAAAACTTTCGAGCAGAGGGCAGGTTTCAAGATGAGACAGTGATGTAAAACTCCTCTGAGAAGCAGGCATGGGCTGGATGGAGACTTGGGGCCCACTATTATGACTAAGTATCTCAAAGACTGAGAACTTCAAAGAAACACTGTCATTACTTCAACTTTGTCATGTGTTCATGCGCTGTATATTAAAACCTGTCTCTATTTTAATTTATCTTTCTGTTTTTTTGCCAAAAGAACAATATAAGTTCAAATGGAGCTCCAGTTCTACCCAGTACACTTCAGATCCCTGATAGTAATGGGTCAAGTCCCCGGAGGCTTACACATTTAGAATAGGCTGTTTACACATGCGAACAGAACTCATACATTTTGTTCATGCTCCTGAAACAATTGATATACTCCAGTATATGGTGTGTGGCTTTTTTATATAATTACACCAGAAGAAACCATTCTTTATGGAAATAAATGTGCTTTTTAAAAACACATTTCTGAAAAGCAGCAGGCAAGGCATTAATAACAAAGTGAAATGATAAACCGAATGGAAGTCTGAGAAAAATTCTATATTTGTATTATACAGGCATTGTTTTCATTCCTGGCACCTTATTTTTCATGTACATAAAGAGAACGCAAGCTACAGCAGGGTGAGACAAAGATCAATGCTGAATGTATTACTTGGCACTGGTCAGATGCAGTTTAATAAGAAAAAAATTGATCCATTAAGCTAAACCTAATTTTTGGCCGAAAAATGGTTGAAATCTCTTCGTTATATTGCTAGCTTCATAAAGACCTCTAATATTTGGAAGAAACAACTCAAGGCTGAATTTAATAAGATTAAATGTATTGCAAATATACTTAACAAGAATCTATCAAGTTGTTAATGATTGCTATTAATATCAAACAATTTTTGTATAGAATTTTTTATTAGAGCAATTGAAAATACAGCTATAAGAAATGCAATATAAAAAGGTTTTCAGGTAATTCACAGCAGCTACAATGGCAATTGTAGAACTCAAAGCTTAACATACCAGATACAGTCATTTATTTTATCAATCCAGTTTCTAATATAAGTACAATTCAATTGTAAGCATTTAGTTGCTAGTCTCAGGTTTGTATAGCAAAATTCCAGAAAGCGCACACCTACATCAGACAGTGATCCTGGCTCCTGTCAGGAAATTAGGCAGAAGAGGATTTGGAGGGACAAGAATTAGAATGGTTTCAGAAAGGTAATTTTATTGTCAAAGAAATTATTTTGATTCCTCTTCATTCTCAGATCATTAAGAAAGTGGGAAATTTTAATCTCAAATTTTATCATGGATCTTAAAAGATAGAATAGAATTTGGCTGTCTGAGTCAATCTACCCATCTATATATGCAGAGACTGGCTGTATAGTAATCTGTCAAGTATGCATATATTTGGTGAAATATGGGTTTTTTATTCACAAGAGGAAAAAATGCAAGCAAAGAACCCAAAGTATAGTGAACAGTGAAATAGAAACTTTCAGCCCAAACTATCATATATCAACCAGAAGAGAACACACAGATAATAAGTTTCTTTTTGCTCAAATGACAGAAATGTTGGTTTAACTCGTTTAATTCTTCATCACTTTCATTTCTAATTTTTCTTTTTACATATTGAATTACAGCAAGCCCTGAAACCACACACACACACACACACACACACACACACACACACACGGTTTACACATATGCATGCACACATTTTTGTTTAAAGCTTAAATAATCAAATGTTAAAGGGACCCCATGAAAATTAGAATATTTTAAAGGTCACGATTGTTTCTGTTGGGAGCCTAGTGCAGGGTCAGGCTGGCCCATGAATCTGCATCACTGAGTAAGATAACCACACAAAGAAATGAGCTGTCATGTATGAACGCCATGCCTAACTTTGAGCTATATTGTCCGTATTGTGAATCATTTTCTGCTGAGACTTGATTACCATTGGGTATGAATGTGTTATTGCTTTATCACTCTCTGCTGAGACCTATAGGGAGAGTAAATACATGGACCTCCCCCGCCCTGCCCACCTTAGTGCTGATAGGCTCCTGCACCCTATATTAACTGAATGGATTTCCTCAATAAACGTGTTCCTGCCTTGATGCAACTCAGGGGGTCCCTGACGCGGGTCTCCTGGACTCATCTACTTGTCGGAGGGCTGGGTGCGGGTGGTCAGTTGGCCCTCTCCTTTCTTGGCTCATCCTGGTCAGGGCATGTTCTCTCTATCCCTCCTGCGGGTCGGGAGGGACCGAGGACTAAAAACCCCAACCATTACAAGCAATTATACTAGTAAAATATTTTTTAACCAACTTCCCAAATATTGAGAAAGGAAAGTCATGTCCTTGTATCTACTTTTTTTCCCCCTTAAATCCTTTCATCCTGGGCACTATGCCCTCTATACCTCCCGGGTACCGATTTAAATCTCTTCTGCTAAAAAGGAAAAAAAAATTTCCATTTTAATGTCTCTAAATGTTCTATGTAAAATGACAAAGTGGAAAGAAGGACTGAGTTCAGTTCTTAGTAGATGGATTCACACGATAGAATTGCAACCCAGGAGAAAGAAGAAGGTCTCAAATAGTCTGGGAAGGACGTCACACTTGTGCCCTGCACACTGCACATTCCACACAAGGGAAGGCCACATACAGTACTAAAGAATGTCTTTCACTTCACAGGAGGCTAATTAAGCATGCCTCACAGTTACTGCGTTTTCAACAACTTGTGCAATCTGTACATTTGCACATCCTATGGCTTGATGTACAGAACACCAACCATTCAGGAGCAATGCTTGGTGGTTACAAGCACATAGGCAAAATCAGGTCAAAAGGGGCTTCAAATGCTGCTCTGAAGGATAATCCTGCACAATTTATCTGCAAAGAAAGATTTAAAAAAAAAGTCCAGGGATGATTAATTTGTATTTTAAACTTATAAATCACTTCTTGGTTGTCATGCTAATACTGATTTAGAAAAATATACACTTCAGCTTCTATTGATCTGTTTTTCTAATTCTTCATCAGAAGAGTCTAATATGGGCTGCTTTTGCAATTGACTTTCCAAGTTATCCTTTTAGGAGATGAAGTAACCAAAAGATATTGAAAACCCAAAGCAAATTACATTGTACCTGTTAGACTTCCCTGAAGGAAGAATACACCTCTATAATCAGCTCAGCTCATGACTTACGAGGCTGGGGTTTCTGCTCTGTCTTTACCTTTACTAAAACTACGACTCTCTTTTTAGCATACAACATTTGTCTTTGGGACATCCTACAACTATTTGTTGTATCTCCTCACAATATTAAAATTTCTATTAAATTACGATCTATATTATGAATCAGAGGTTTAAATGTATGCAGTATTGTGTGGTTACACTTACGAATCCACACAAAAAGAATGTTTTGGAAATTGTGGTGCCCTACAGCTCTAAGTACATATTTTAAATTAAAACAAAATTATATTCCTGGTTTCTTGAAATTAATTTGAACATAGAATTTGGTTTTGTATATAGTTAGGGGAAAGAACCTAAATAACCATAAAGGAGGGAGGAAAAACCCCCAGTAATAGCACCCGTCCTCTAAATAAAACTACAACTTGAATATTTCCACAAGGCATAGAATTGTATCATATTTTTAAAGATATAATTAGAATGTTTTAAAGTGATACAACATGAATCTTGTCTGTGCATGTATATATGCCAACTAAACATATGCGTATATACATGTGTTTGTTGCATGTATAGGAAGTTAAAGGAGATAGATCAAGATAAAGATAATTAAAATTATCAAACTTACTACATAGGATAGTATAGGAAAGAATGCCAAAATGGAAAAGCTTACTGAGCCACCTTGAGTGTCTTCCATAGAAGGGTAAAACATGAAGGAAGTGGCACTGAGGCTGCAAGTAGTAGAGTATAGCCTGGCATGAAAAAGCTCAGGGACAGCACTCAGGCTCTGAATTCAAGTCCTATGACTGACAAGCCTGTAACAGCAGACCAAGTAACCTGAATTAATCAATGCATCAGAAGTCACTGAACTGTGGAGAGGAAATTAATATAAGCGAGCTCAACACTAACCCAAGTATTATCATACTAGAATGGATTGAAGGCAACCCATTTGGAAATTGCAGTAAAGTAAGGATATTATACACTATGGCTGAAGGATACTTGAGGTTAGTATATGGTTTGAAATGTTTTTATGTTTCCCATAATAAAAGGAAAAGCAAGCTGAAAACCATTAGCCCTCTCATAAGATAATTTCTTCCTTTCATTAACATAAATGCATAGTACCATTAAAAATGTTTCCCTAGTTTATAAACTGATGGTCACACTAGTTAAAAATCTTTATTCTATTTCCAGTAAATGTTTCATGAGAGGTACTGTCAACTGAAGTGACTCTGCATTCTTTAAAATTTCATAATAATCTTACAGGAAAAAATCTATAGCCATGTATCATCTGCCATATGCTGACTACTGTTAGTATAAAATTGTTTTTTATTAAGTCACATAATATCTAAGTCCTGATGCTAGAAACAAGAACCTTTATTTTTTTCTTTTGGTTTTATCTTAAAACTTAATTTAAAATGTTGCTTCTATAAATCTTCCTAATAATATGCAGTCAATATTTAGTTAATCAGAATAATGGAGAGATATTGGTCATAGATCATCAAAATTATGATTAAGACAAAGCTAATAAAAACATGTTTTTAATTGAGTCAATGTAAACTTATTTAGTTAAAATTACATCTTGTTGGCTAATTTAATTATGATGCACTTAGACAATAGCATCCAGACAATTATTTTTTTAAGAGGAGGTTACCTATCTATTTCTTAATGAGGATTCAATTTCATTGTTTGGATCAGGTTGACCAATCATAATGTTCACCAAATTTATATAGTATTACTGAGGCTTGAACTCAGGGCATCAAACACCCACTTTGCTTTTTCCCTGAAGACTGGAAGTCTTCCACTTGAGCCACAGGTCTAGTTCTGGCTTTTTGCTGGTTCATTGGAGATACCAGTCACATGAAATTTCCTGTACAGGCTGGCTCTCAACATTGATTCTTGTATGTCACCATTATGAATAGCTTAGATTATATGCCTGAGTCACTAGCTCCTAGCAGGATTTTATACTTTTATGTATAAATAAATAGACCTATAATGTCACAGGCATCTACAAAATCTATATTTATGATCTTATTTTGCATAATCATACACATATGACCTATTAAAAAATAAAAAGTAAAATCCTGAATTGTATTTCTGAGTAGGATGAAGAATAACTAGAGAAAAAAGGGGGAAAAAAGGAACCTAGTTATTTCCATATAAAATATGTAACCATCCTGTAGAATGAAAAATTAAATTGAATGAAAAAGAGAAAGAAATCAAATAGAAAACCTAAAAAGGAAAACAAAACTAGATTATGAACTTCCCAGGGAATTATCCTTATTTTCCATTTTTTTTTAACCTATAGCCGGCTCTCAAGCATGTAGCTGACTCTATGGGAAGTTAGAGCAGAAAGCACCTAGCCATGAGAGAGAGTGGAAAGAAACTAAAGGGCAGTGAGCAAAGATGATATTATTCACATTGCATATTACCCAATGGCTATTCTTACTTCTAACACTTTGAGGAAATGCTTATTGGTTTCCATTTTTTCATAGCTTTACACATACCTCAACCATTAACTACTAAGACAGTAAGTTTCCATTTCAAGTCCCTAAGCTTCCAAAGAAAAGAGTTACTCGGAAGTTTGTCTTAAGCTAATGAAACAAACTGAAACCAAACAAAACTATAATAAGAAAGAGATTGTACAAAAATGTTCTTTCTAGTGAGACTAGCCATAGAAGCAAATGCTCATTTATTGATAAAGGGCTTTAGAGATTCCCATAAGCTACGAGCTGGAACAAAAATAAATAAATAAAATTCTCTAAATAGCAAAAGAGTTATCTATACACTCGTCTACCTTTTACCTACCACTAATTAGAATTGCAGAAGTTTTACTGATGGAAATTAAGGTTTTGTTTTCTATCCCTGAAGTACAGGCCACTATTTTTGGTGGTTGTTGTAGGGTTTTGTTTTGTTTTTTTGCTTTGTTTTATGTGTTGTTGTTGTTGTTGTTAGGTATAGATACAGTCAAAGTTGGTGCTCAAGTATACCGCCAACAGAAAAGTTGCTTGCCACTGTATTTTGCTTCAAACATACTTAAAATTACGTATCCACATATTCCCTCTTTCTAGGGCCTATTTTTCTTATGGGAAGGCCTAGAGTGGATCTGTTAGCCTAGTTTTGACAACCAAAAACCCCAAGAGCAGATATCCCAGTAAAAATCATCAGATCAGAAGTCAATTTGTGGTTCTTTTCATTACTGTGGAGAGCATAATATTTAAGAGATGATGTAACATTCCCAACAGGCACTATAACAAGATTTCTAAAGGCTTAGGAAAAAAATACACTCATTATAAATCATTCAGAAGTAGGAACGGAAGGGCATAAGAATGGAGGGATGAAGGGTAAGCAAATATAGTCATTATTTGATGTACATTCTGTAAAAAAAAATGAACTATTTAACTTGAGGTAAGGATGAGATAGGGGAAATTGGGAGGGACAAGGGAAATAGTGACACAGAGTAAGAAACTGTATTTATAACATGACTGAATTGTATCCCCTTTATATAATCATTTAATATTAATAACAGAGATTCATATATAATTTAATTTTTAAAAACCATACATGAAATCCTGGCCCATATTGTGTTAAGTCTCTGTTGACTATTATTAGTATATTTTAGCTAATGAATATTACTAGCAGTGGTGTTCATTGTGATTATAACAATATTTAAGGACTGATATAATGATCAATATTATATTTCATTCACCTCCACATTCATATGCTGAATCTCTAAACCCCAACTGTGATTTTAAAGATGTATTTAAGGTTACGCAAGGTCACAAGGGTGGAACCCTGCTCCTTTCTGACTTGTGCCCTCTAGGAAGAAGGTGAAACCAGAGGATCTTTGAGCAGAGAAAAGGCCCACATGAGGACACATGGAGAAGGGGACTGTCTGCAGGTCAAGGAAAGAAGACACAAGGGAAACAAAACCTGCTGGTACTTTGATGTAAAATTTTAGCTTCCCCATGTGTGAGAGAATAAATTTCTGCTGTAGTATTTGTCACAGCAACCCTCCCAACTCTGCACAGCAATCATACATAAGACTTAAACAATATACTTTTCACTGATCACTTCAGGCACTGAGATGTCATTTTAAGTTTGGTTAAATAGGATGACATAATAAATTAGTCTGATGGCGTCTTTTATTAAACATATTAAAACCTATTTCTTTTTATTTTTGCCAGTCCGGGGCCTGAGCACTGTCCTTGGACCTTCTCATGGCTAGAGCTCTACCGCTTGAGCCTCAGCACCACTTCCGGCTTTTTTCTATGTATGGGGTACCAAGGAATCGAACCAGGTCTTCGTGCATGCTAGGCAAGCATTCTACCACTAGGCCAAACTCCCGGCCTCTAAAACCTATGTCTTAAAAAAGAAAAAGGAGGAAGAGGAAGTGGGGAAAGTGGAGGAGGAGGGGGAGGAGGAAAAAGAATAGCATCAAGCACTGGTGGATCACGCCTGCAATCCTACTCAGGAGGCTGAGGTCTGAAGATCTAAATTCAAAGCCAGCCCAGGCAGAAATGTTTACAAGACTGTTATCTCCAATTTACCAGCAAAAAGCCAGAACTAAAGGTGTGGTTCAAGTAGTAGAATACCATCTTTGAGCTGAAAAGCCAAAGGAGAGTGTGAGGCCCTCAGTTCAGGCTTCAGGGTTAGTGCCCATGTTCACACACATTCAGAGTGTGTTACAGTCCACTAAAATCTAAGAAGGGTTTTGAATCTCACTATTTTCTAATACAATGTACAGAGGCAAGTAGTTTCTCTGAAACACAATTCAATAAAATAGGATTTTTATCGTAAGGAAAAATATATAGCTGCCTAGTCGCTTAGAGAGAAATTTCAGGGTAAGAAATCCTTGGGATTTAAGTTATTTCTTATCTCAGTTCCATAAATATTCTTAAAGTAGAAATATAGGCAGGGAATTTCAAAGAATGAATGATCTTATGTATCCTTCATGCATAAGACCATGTCTGTGTGTGTATGAATATGTTAAATGTACATTAAAAATTTCCCTAGGTCAACATAAGAAATTGTTGGTAGTATTTCTCTCTGCAAAGTGAGACTTGGAGTTGTGAGCAAGAAGAGCCCAGGGAGGAAATTTTAACTTTACAATATTCCCACCTGTACTGTTGAGGCCATTAACAATGTACATATATTATTATATGATTCAAAAAACTAATTTAGAAGATAAACAAATTATTTCAAACACCAGCATGGGACAATATGATTTTGTTAGCATGGCAAAGCAACGTTCTTCGTCTCACAAAGACCTAATAATCTGTGAAACGGAGTATAAAAATTACAAAAATAATTCCGATCTAATAGATCAAATAGTAACAAATGACTTATAAAATGTCATACACACACACACACACACACACACACACACACACACACACACATGCCTTTGGGCTAGTTCAGAACATTTTTACCAGACAGTACAGAACATTCTCAATATTTGATTCTTTAGACGCAGTTATCCTGTACTATGGCTAATGTCATTTTCATAATGATGATGACTGAAAACACTTTAGAAAACTACAAACACCCTCAGGATAGGAAGAAAAATCTCCTTATTGATCCTGTATCTCCATTGCATACTGTGTGCTTGGCACATGGTAGTTTTTTAATCATTGCTGAATAGATTAATAAGGGAATAAATAGAAAAAGGGTAAGTGACACAGAGGCAGACCCATTCATTACTTACCCAAACTGTTAATTAACATATTGGAGGTATCTATCTATCTCTCCTTATTTCCATCCTACACAGAGAACCTGCTCCTGATCCTTACAGTGAATCTGGCCTGCCAGCTGCCCAGTAGTTCTTACTCCCTCTTGTAAGGTGATTGGATCAGAAGTAAAGACTGACAGCATTGGCTAAACTAACAGTTTCTTATTGACAACACTTCTGTCTACCCAACACAAGCATAGAAAAGCCATGTTTGAGCCATGTTTGAGCCAAGTAAAAACAGAGGAAGAAATCCCATTCTCCAGAGATCAGATTAAGACAGGTCTAAACCTCAAGAACAATGAGACAAGTTCTCACATAAGGGTTAGCTACCTTTTGGCCCATTGGATTTTCTGAGGTTCTTCCCAACTTTTTAACCTGAGTCATCTTCAGTGAGTAGCTTTTCTATGCAAATGAACACTGAGGTTGCTATTTCCCATGACCAACAAATGGAATCTTCATGATAAGTTTTGGCTTCTTCTACAATTAACATAGATGAAACATTTATATATGTAAAATCTTTCTATTTGTATACTACACTACATTACCTCTCTTCTCATGTTTTTACTAGGTGAAAAAAGTTCCTCTTTCATACCAACATCATTAATTTTCATTTCATTCCTGGATTAATCCCTTCATAATATCCAAACAAGATGGTCTTTATCACTTATCTTAAAACAAAAAGTTCTGTTGACCCCACAGTGTCCAGAGCTGGCTCATACTAGCCCTTGAGGGCCCACTGTAAATATCTCTTCTCTGTATTCCAGAGGAAAAAAAAGAGCCATTATTATAGGAAATTCACACTATTGAAAAGGACAAAAGCTACACATAAGAATTGTATTTTTCCTGGAGGGTTGCTTATTAAATACTTAACCAGAATATCACTTTCTTGACCTCACTGCCCTCCCCAAGTTTTAACCCACTTCTTGGCTCTTTTTTTTTTTTTCAGCAAAATCTATGGGGAGTTAAGCCTGATCATTTACTTTGATTTTTTCACCTTGAACCCACTACAATCAAGTCTTTGCCCTCACCTTTCCAGGGAAGCAACGCTTAGCAAGATCTCCAGTGACTCCTACGCTCATCTCTCTGTCCTCACCGTGCTGCATCCACAGCAATAGTTTCTTTTTCTTTCATTTCTTCCACTTCCCTATCATAGTTGCTCCTTTTTTCTCTAGCCTCCAAATATTAGTGTGCCCCAGAGCCACCACACCCATCCATACCAGCTGCAAGATGGCTTTCTGACTCCTGTCTTTAAGTGCCACTCATAGCATGACTCCCATCCACAACTTCAGCCCTGAGTTTTCTCTTGGATTCCACACTTTTAATTCCAACTGACTACACCTCCACTACAACATCTCAAAGACAGCTTAAGTTCGAGTCCAGCATGGAGCTTCTTGACTTCCTTCCCAAGACTTGTTCTACCAACAATTTTACACTTAAGATGATGGCAACCCATCTTTTCCATTGTTCACGCCAAAAGCCTTGTAATCACATTGCTTTCCTTCTTGCTATCAAACTCCATGAATGGTACATTAGGAATGCCAGCCTGTTCTACCTCCAAGCTTGCTCCAAAACATAACACTTCTCTCTCCATGTCATTGCTGCTAGGCTGCTTGAAGTCTGGATTATGGCACAATCAAAAGTCTCCAATAAGATTCTGTAATATTTCTGAATTTCCTTCCTGTACTGTGTTCTTTACGCAAAGTCCAGAGTGACTTTTTTAAAAGTTAAGTCTGATCTTTTTTGTCTCAAAGTCCTGGGATTGAATCTTTTTGCTCACGTTAATAACACATATCCATCATGTTTTCTTTGTGTGTGTGAAAACCTAACATGAAACCAATGAGAGCAGCACCATGTAACTACCAAATACTGCTTAAAAAGAAGGAATGGGAATACGATGGGAAAAGTGAATATGTAAAGTGAAAGTATACTGTACACATACCTAGACATATCACAAGGAAATGCTCTCATACTACAAAAATGGTTAAAATTTAGTTTCAAAAATTCAAAACCCAGAAATTAGACTTTAAGACCTCTACTCTGTGAACTTTTTTAAACTGTGTTTTATTGGTGGGGTGATGTATAGAGAGGTTATAGTTACATTCATCAGGAGTAGATATATTACTTCTTGAATATTGATACCTCTTCCCATGTTTTTCTGACACTCTCTTCCCACCCTTCTCCCTCCCAATCATCTTATATTTTTCCCTTCCCTTTCCTATTTCAAAAAAAATAAAAGTATATACAATATATACTACTTCCTCACACATTCTGCAGATCTACCAGGCTGGATATACTGTGCTTCCTGCCTTTACTCTGGCAGTTCATCTTGCTTAAAACTATCTGTACTCATGAAGTTGGCTGACTCCCTTCTGCTTTCCAGCCTTTTTCACATTTTCTCCCTTATTTTAACACACTGCAACATATTACTAACCTTCTGCCACTGGATTCTTATTACTTGTGCATTGCTTTTTTTGTTGTTGTTTTTCTGCCATTATTACTTCATAATGCATTCACTTACAACATATCCTTACATCCTGTGCTGCCTAGAATGTAAGCTTTCATCAGATAAGGATCACTGTTCATTTTTTCTGGCATGTAGCATAAATTCTCAACAACTATTTGTTGAGGGAAAAAAAGTAACAAAACCAAACCAAATACCTAATACATGACCAGCAAAGGTAAATAAATGTTAAATGTCATACTGAATTAATAACATAGAAATCAATCTATGATTCTAAAAATTAGAAGTTTCGGCCTTCCTTCTTTAATGAAATTTTAGCTTCAATAGCTTTCTGGTGGAAATGTAAAATTTACAGAAGAAACGCAGCCGTATTCCCACAACTGTACCTAAACCTCTCTCATATCTGGGACTCAAATCCAGGGCTCTTATATGAGCGCATGGCCCCTATAGGAGTTGTGCATTTATCAGTGCTGACACAAATAGGCCCATGTAGTATTTTGTACATATGGCGTTAACTTTTATGCTTTAATATATATGTGCAATATGGCTGAATTATACTTACTCTAGGAACCATCACTTTTATTTTAGTGACTTGTGGGTATTTAAAACTGCAGGCATGATACAGTATTGAATTAGCATAGTTTTTTGGTTGTTTAATTTCCATGGAAGAAAGAAAAAGAAAAGAAAAGAATAATTGTTTTAGCACTCATGTTTCTTCATGCCTTTTACAATGCAAAATTCTCTCCCAACTTTAAGAAGTAAATGAGAGCCTGATATTAGTAAATGACTGAGAAGTCTTTTAACTTCACTTCTTTGACTTCAAATGAGTTTTAACACATACATTGTAACTTAAAATGTGCAGTGCAAAAATGTATATGCCATATAAAATTACATAAATTTAAAACTTATAATGTAACAATAAAATAAATTTTTTAAAAATGATTCTATAACTAGAGACCTAACTTGAGTGGTAGAGTGCTTGCCTTGCATGAGTTCATTGTCTCCAGTATCACAAAACAAAATAAAAATTTATTGTAACCATGGAGTGTAGTCATTTCAAAACTGAATTTAATTTTTGCTCTTCAATTTAATCTTATAGTCATTACAGCAAGAGGAAACATTCGAAAGGACTGCTTAATTAATTTTAAATGCCATATGCACATTTAAAAAAACAAAAACGAATGAACACAAATAGAATAAAGCGTTAAAACTGAGTTTGCAAGGACAAATAACATTAAACGCTGAAGAACAAAAATTCTAGACACTATGAATGCATCATGATAGATTATTATTAATTGAATTAATAACTAGTTGGGATAACCCTAAATCCTATATAGCTGTAATGTAAATGTGATAAGCTCAAAAGTATATCTAAAGAATACTTACAAAATTTGTATATATGTCAAGGTGAAATAAAGTTCTATGGCCAAGAAGAATAGTGAATAAATTGCTTTTAGGCACTACTTTGGATGGATTTATATTCAAATATATATTCATCAATTTCCAACAGAAATATTAACATAATTGAAGCATTTTATGTTCTTGGTCTCAGAAGTGAAGAACTCAGGCCCCCACTCTAATAACCAACAGTGTGCCTTGTAATTGGAGTAGCAGCACGGTAGTGCATGCCTTTGCTCCCAGTTACACAGAAGGCCTACTTAGGAGGATGGGGGCCCACAGCCATCTTGAGACAAAATGTAAGGCCCTACCTGAAAGGTAACTACAGCAAAAAAGATATGGCTGGAAATGTGGCTCAAGTGGCAGAGTGTCTTCCTGGTAGGTATAAGGCACTGAGTTTTCATAAACATATATCAAACACACACACACACACACACACACACACACACACACACACACATGGAGCAAAGAATGTGTGTGCCCAATGTCCAGAAGGCCTATGAGCAAGCTTGAAGGCCAATGGACCTGTGAATAAATTGGAGGGCCCCCAATGGTAATAGTAAATAAATAAATAGTGCTATCCAAGGGAAGTACTGCATTGGGTGAGAGGTACTAGACTGGGCTACACAGTACAGACAGAATGGAAAATGTATGTGCCATATCACCACCCCCTCCAAGCAGCTGGGATAATAGCACTGTATAAGGGATTGTTGGGACAAGATCTACGGATCACTGCATGCCTCACATCAATAAAGGAGTGCACACATCCAGCTATGGCCCATGATCCACATCCTAATTAAAAATACAGGAAGAGAGGTAGGGCTCCTAGAGATCACAATGCAGCCTCTATATTCAGCTGCAACAGACAATTAAAGATCCCTTTTTGAAACCAGATTTGAGAAGCAAAGTGATGTCTTCCTGCCAAGACTGGAAGGAATACCTTGGGGTTCACAGGGCTACATGGGCATGACCCTGAGTAGCACTTCTGATAGTCCCTAGAGGGGAAGGATTCAAAATAAATGTATAGGTTATCTTCTCCTTCCTGTGCCCCCCAATACATCACAAATGAGCTTACCATGCCCTAGTACAGGCACAGTGTCTTGAAGCAGCCTTCTTTCTTAGACAGAGGGTTTCCTGTAGACAAAGGGTTTTGAATAAAGTGCAGCCATCCACTCCTATACCTTGTCCTGCCCAAATCACAGAGCCCGAAAGCCATCCACACAGACAGAGTCCTGGGATTTGTGTGAAGAAAAAGCAGCAATGAAGTCAGAAAACAGATCAAGGGTTAGGTCACAAGGGGCCTTCTGGGCTTGGGAAGTCTTTGGAATTTATTCCAAGTATAACAGAAACTCATCAGATGACAAAGCATTATTTGATTGGCCTTTCTCAAACCTCACTGGTTTGTTGGATTGAAAATGAACTATCAATGGAAAACAGAAGCAGAAAAAACAGTCAGGGCATTCATAAAGGCTAGTGAGGGTGGCGACTTAGTGGGCACAGGAATTGGGAAGAAGAGTCCAATTTTGGGTCCTTGAAAATGGAGCCAGAAAAAAAAAAGTTGCTCTTGGTTAGGTGTATCTGAAAGAAAAGAAATAAGCTTGCAACCTGAGCAACCAAACAAGTGTTGATGGTACTTGTAACATTTACTAAAATACAAAAACAAAACAGCAGGGGTAGAGTGCTTAGTGGGGTGAGGCTTCAGTGGAAGCCAAGAGTTCTCTGTAAAACACACGCTAATGTTTGAAATGAGCTTACACTAGTTTTACATGGGGAGATGTCTCAGTAACATCTCCAACAAAACATGCAAACTTTAAGATGCCTATTCCGTTCAGGTGGAATCCCTAGAGGCGTTAGACATAAATACTTGGGTTATGAGCACTAAGCCAGGGGAGTAAATCTGATAGACTCGGCAGTGAGGGAAAGCCAAAGGAGACAAGGAAAGCTGAAAGGCACCAACTTGAATTGGTAATGAAGAGGATGAGCTTGCCACAAAACAAATTCAAGAGACCTCAATAAGATGGAAATGTGACCACAGGTGTGGCATCCGGAAATCCTAGCCAAAGGAGTGTTTTAAGTACATCAAATGCTGTTGAGAGCTAAGATGAGGGGAAGAAATTTCTGCAGCCAAGCCTATAAACCTGGCTAGAGAGTGGTCAGTAAAAAAAAAAAAAAATGAGAGGAATATGCAGGGAATATCAGAACCTTCAGTCTTCTCTGGCAAAATTAGCCAGGCATTGTTTGGAATAGTAACTCCTGATGCTCCTTAGTTTTTCCACTGCTTAATTTTCAGCATAGCCTCCAGTCATTTTAGAATTGAAGTCTTCGATTCCCTGTTTGGTACTGCAGTAAAAGCTTTACTTTGAGCAGTTGAAGTAAGAAATAAAAGAAAGCAGAAATCAGGCAGCACTTCAGCCTAAGATTCTTCTATAAGCTAAACTATGTTGTTAGCATTCTATTATAACCAGTTAATTATCAGGCATGTATTATCCGTTAATACTTATGTAGTTATTTTTCCCCTGACTATGTCAAAGAGAAGAAGTTAAAGAGCTGCAAAAAAATTCAAATGACAGAAATTTTAAAGCACGTGTTGGATTTAATGAGTGTTCAGTTAAATAGAAATAGGTTTTGAGGACGCTGGGTCTTCTGAGATCATTCTGAAAGGGCAGGAAGAAGGTGGTGACTGACTTAATGTGATTGTTGCTATGATTTTCTTTTCTTCTTCTTTTTTTTTCCTTTTGATCTTGAGAGAATAGCATACAAAACAAAGTGAACCATTACACAGACTTAGGTGAAAAGTACACTCTCTTGCCAGGGAGAATATTTTTTACAGTTATTTTCCTATTTCTTCATGCACTTAATCCTTTTCTTCAATGCACCTATTATTGACTTTAACAAAAGTAATATGAATAAGAACTAGAAGACAATACTAAATGAAAAAAATGTTTAAATGATGGGCAAAACATTTTCAACAAAACGTATGTATCAAGATTGAACTCTTGCGACCTCCTTTTTGAATCTTTACAGACCCTTCCACTAAGAATAAATCTCTTTCACCTATAAATTTACTTGTATTCTCACTCAGCTATTCAACCAATGTTCACTGAGTAGTTATGAACCCTCCATGCTAGGGCTTCAGACACATAGGGGAACAAAAGAAAAGACTCCTGCTCTAGGATTCTGGCAGGTAGAAACAGACAACACGTGATTACATAATACACAAAAAGTCAGGTAGCACTGAATTCTCTGGAACATGTGATGAAGAGCAGAATAAAGAACAGGCAGTGCAAGTGTCCTAGTTTTTAACCCTACAGTGGTGAAGACAAGGCTTGCTAAGAAGGGGAAATTTGAGGAAAGATTAAAAAAGAGGTCAGTTGATATGGCCCTGCAAAGAGCTAGAAACATGCCAGGGACAGCAAGGAGACCACAGTGGTGAAGGGAGTGAGTAGGAGAGGCAGGAAATGGGGTTTGAGGAGTCAGACTACGGGCAGTAAAATGTTGGTCATTACATCATGACATGCTATGAAGTGACACAATCTGACTTTTTCAGCCTAAAGGAGTCTCTGGTTGCTCTGTGAAGAATGGAGAGCAGGCAGATGAATAGGGGTTATAAGAAGAGCAGTGAGGCCAGTTGACCACATGCAGTTCTGCAAGCAAGAGATGATGGTGACTCAGACCTGGTGTGAGGAGTCTAACTAGTGTGCAGCAATTAGAGTCTTCCAACATAACTCTTTTTACTTTCATCATAATAGGTATACATACTATTAGTATAGCTAGACTGTACTTCCCCTGAAGCCAGAAGACATAATCTCTCCTTGAATATTTCCAATGATGTATACTTAAGAACACACACACACACACACACACACACACACACACACACACACCCCACACATTGTGCCAATCCTGGAGTTTGAACTCAGGTCCTAGTCACTGTCCTTAAACAACTTTTGCTCAAGGATACTGCTTTACCACTTGATCCAGAGCTCTAATTCTGGCTTTTTCTTAATCGTTAATTGGCGATCAGAGTCTCACAGACTTTCCTGTCTGAGCTGGCTTTGAACTGTGATCCTCAGATCCCAACCTCTTCTGTAGCTAGGATGACAGTTGAAGCCCTTGGCATCCAACCTTACTAATATATTTAGTAAATAAACAAAACAGCTATTTTTAAAAAGTCTAGATCTCTGTCACACACCCTGTGTGCCTTGAAAGGCATATTTATAAATGGACAATAGCACCACCCAGAGTATCATGTTTGAATAAAAGGGGCAAAAAAAAAAGAGCTAAACATGCATGAGTGTGTCAGAATAATATAAAGGGTAGGTCCTTTATATCCATGAATTTTATTTAATTTCTAAGAAGTTTTGAGATATAATCTGCATTTTTCTGCATTCTCCTGGAGGTAAAACAGTCACCAAGGGAGAGAGAAATTTCTAGAGCATGCAGGCAGGTTCACAGTAGGTCTGGCCATGGAAATATTTATCATTGTAAGAGCCAGGAGAATGACATTCCATAATGCTAACCCTTATGGTAGTTAACACTGCAGGGAAGAAATCTATCTCTGTCTTCAAATTCCATTATAATAATAAAGAAGAAAACAACAAATGCATTTAAAATAAATAACTTCCCGACACATCCATATTTATCATTACAATAGGGAAATGATACAATCATTGGCTATTAAATCACAAATTCTTAAAACTTCAAAAGAGCAAGAGAGGAATTCCATCAGAAAAAGCACCTACAATTTTGTCCATTCATAAAAAATATAGCTAAAGAAATTTCAATTAAACAAAGTAGTCAAAAACTGCAACATCCAATTTGAGTTTAAAATTTGAGAAAAATGTACTACCTATGGGATAAACAGAAGGGCGTCATTCACTTATAAAGAGAAAAGTAAGCTAAGAGCACATTTCAATCTCTCTCTTAAAACCTCATGTCCTTAAAGGAATGATTACAGTAGCAAAGAGTCTTTGTGAGAGAAAATAGCAGATTTAGATTTAAAGTTTAGGCCCACATAATTCCTGAAATTCTGAGGGAAATCTTCATCTGTCCCTTTAACTTGTCTCCTATTTTCATCTCCCCTATTTTCACGTTTTTCTCGCTAAGAACCCTGAAGTTAAAATTCATCTTATGACACATCTAATTGAAACATATCAGCCTGAATTTGAAGTTAATGTTCAGGAACATTTGTTTTCTTATCTAATCATTCCACAAACATATATTGAGTGTTTACTCTTTCCCGCCAAAAAAGACATGGAGAAGTTAACATTCTATGAAGAGAGGTAAGTAGTCTTAACAGGTAAGTAGTCTTAACAGGACTCTGCTAAAATCTGCCCGAAGTGTTAGGTCCACTTCCTGAGCCCAGGCAGCCTGGGAAGCCTAGCTGGAGGAAGGAGTGCCTCAAACTGTCATGAACAAAGAGCAAAGCTAGTACAGGAAATTCAAATAATGGAGCCCTCCACAGGAAGCAAGCACGATCAGGACAAGGTGTTTAGGAGGGCTGACTCTAGGTAGAGCGGGAAAAGCGGATCTGGTACCTGGTCTATTGTATATACATTTATTTGTTTATATGAAAAAAGGGAAGGAGAGGGAAAAACAAGATGAGTGAGACAGGGTGGGGAGAGGGAAAATGGGAGAACAACATGGAAAGGGGTAACACTGTTCAAGAAGTAATGTACCAACTACCGATGAATGTAACTGTAACCCCTCTGTACATCATCCCAACAATAACATAATTTTTTTTAAAAGACAAGTAGGTTCAAGATACCCTTGAGAAACAGATCATAAAAGATTGATCCATACTGATAAGGAGAAACAAAGATGGACAGAGCGCTTTTGAGCCTGGGTGGATGCAAGACTGACATAAGAGCAAAGGTGTTCTAAAAGTCTGAATAGCAGACTTGGTATGATATGTCTCTGAGATTATGACTGAATTAACAAATATATCTAGCTGTAATCTGAAGGCTTATCCCTAGTCATGATAATTTCAGAGATTGCTTGGGAATACTACACATTGCCTTCCTTCTCTGGTCACCAGATGAAAATTACAGATGAGCTGATATCTAGAAGCAACTGTAGATTTTAGATTTTAGAGACACATAGCTCATGAATGTTTATCAAATTTCAATCTTCTATCACATAATCAAAGAAGTTGAACCCTTTTTCTATCACATATATCATTTAAAAAAATCTCACCACACCACATTTTAGTGGATATTGACATATTCAATAGGAAAACAATTTCCTGAACATGTGACTGTTTTCTTTTACAAATTAATAGAAGGACATTACCACATGGAATTTGACATTTCTTAATGTCAAATTATTTGACTCATTAAAATGTTGATAAGCTTTGATACTCTGTGAAAATGTATTGTTCAAAAACTTCCTTACAATAAAAGAAAGGTAAAATGTTCTTTCTGATCAGCTCTGACTTTGGGGTTAGTATTCCCTCACGACCCACCCTGTACTTTTGTTTCTACTGTTTCCAACTTTGCATGAGGAATATCAATGCCCAAGAAGGGAATCTTAAGCAGAATTATCTGAATATCTGACATGAGAAAGTTTTAATGATAGCCATACATGTGGAGCAATGAACATTAGGGTGTTATATTTCAAGATAGTGAATACTACTGACACAGATGATAATTTTTGTCTTTGTTATATACTTCTGTATCCTTAAGTAATAAATCAGCTTTTGTTAAACTATACAAATATGGTTCACTAATAAAAGAGTTCAAGTCCCAATCTAGCCAAATTTTATCTACTTACTACAATGTTTTTTTTTTGAAGTGAAAAATACACAAGCACTAAAAAAGCACTGTCTAAACAATGTGTCAGTGGCTTGCTCCTGTAATCCTACCTTCTCAGGTGGCTGAGATCTGACGATTGCGATCCAAAACCAGCCTTAGTAAGAAAGTCTTACTTCTACAGCCACTGAAGCACCAAAAAGTCAGAAATGGAGCTGTGGATCAAGGAATAGAGAACTAGTTTTTAAGCAAAAGAGCCTTGAACAAAAGAGGGACAGTGTTCAGGCCCCTAAATTCAAGCCCCATGATCAGGAAAAAAAAAGAAAGAAAAACAACAACAAAACACAGAAACAAAGGAAAAAAACAACGAAACATTGTCTGAATTAGTTTTTCTCAGTCTGAAAGCTCCATACTTGGAATATGAAACCAATTTAATGAGTTATAATAAACAGTTTTACAAATTGAAACAAAATAACAGAAATAGGAGCGCATTACATTTTATAAGGGTATATATCATTTTGTGAAAACTTTATACATTTTTATCTATATTCTAGGTCCTAAAAGATTTCTTACCAAGACTTGCATTCAAAGATAGCTGAAAGTCATTGGCTTACATAATATTGTTGTGGATGTTGCTGAGAAATGCCAGGAGTTTGTAGCTCACATACAACGTGAAAATACATTTCATGCAATGTGAAGGATTCATTTTTTTTGGATACAAAATCAAGCAGCCACTTACTTCAAGCTGACAAGTATTTTACAAAATGATACCTAACAACTAGGATCAAAGGTTTCTCCCATACTGGGTTTTGTTAGTAAGAATACATGGTCCAACATCACTAACTGACAGATTCTTGCTTGGATGAGACAGCCTTGCTATTGACTAGTAATTATGGACAAGAGTTTCATTTGGTTGCCTTGATTTTATATTTAATTTTAAAGTAAATTCAAAAACTAAGACATAAAACATAGCAGATGAGCCCCCTTACGACGCCCCTTACAAAGTTAAGAAAGCAACCGCAATCCTCATGGGAAACATACAAATACATACCTTCTATACAACCCATTCACACAACTGAATACTATACGCAGTCTATAGGGTAACCTACTATCCTTACAGGAGAATGGAAAACTCATTTTTAACTTTTGCACTTAACTGTAACGCTGTAAGAATTAAAGAATAAGTCTCCATAAGACTTATCCATAGAAATGGTGAAAACACTTGGTCTTTGATTATTTTTCAGCCTATAGTTTCACAAATAAAATTTAAGACTGCAATTAGCAAGAAGCAACGGTCAGTCTTGAGTTTTCCTGAACTCAAAATCTTCTTCTTTTGAGAGAACTATGGTAAATGCAAAGTATATATGTGATATCATTTCCATCACTCCATTCCTTAGGTTCTTTATGATGTTTTTAAAAAATCCATAATATAATTCTATGAGAGTTAACATAATAGACTGTAACAGCTGTTATGGTCTATTGTGTAAATAAGTAATTACAGAATTTACAGACTATCATGTAAATATGTAATTATGGACTTTTTAAAATGTGCATTATTTACTCGATAGTCTATCGTTTACATATGTAATTATGGACTTTAAAACATGTATTATTTACTCAGTCTGTAACAGCTCCTTGGGACAGAGTCGTTCTGGCCTATCGGGTAAACATGTAATTACAGAAAATTTTTAAATATGTATTATTTATCTGATAGTGCTGCTACAGATTATCACATCCATACGTAATCACAGATTTTTTAAAAATGGGTATTATTACTCTGTATAATGCTTTTGCAGATCAACTCCGAAGCTATCAGCTCATGGATCATTTATCCAAAGCTATCCAGTAATTCTACTGTACAGAATATATGCAAAGAAGAATGGTTTTCTGTAAGTTTCCTAAGCACATTTTCAAATTTCTCCAAAAAGTTCACGAAATGGCTCCAAAAGCAGCAAGTAATTTTGAGGGGAAGATTTTTTTTTTCCTCTCCAGCTTAAGGGTCTAAAGTAAGGACATTTCACAGAGTTATCTATGTTACCATAATATTTATTTTAAATAGCCAGAATTTATTTATTTATTTATTTATTTTGCCAGTCCTGGGGCTTGAACTCAGGGCCTGAGCACTGTCCTTGGGCTTTTTCCTTAAGGCTACTGCCCTGCCACTTGAGCCACAGTACCACTTCCAGCTTCTCTATTTATGTGGTACTGAGGAATCGAATCCAGATCTTTGTGCATGCTAGGCAATCACTCTACTACCAGGCCAAACTCCCGGCCACAAATAGCCAGAATTTATTAACTAACTTCTTAAAGAATTATTTTTTAAGCAGAGTATCTGAAATATATTTTACCAACTGGCTTCTTTAATATTCCATTATGAATATCTCCCTAATGCAGTAGAGTATGTTCTATTTCACAAGTGGCTAGAGAGGGGGCACATTTAAATCACTTTCCAGTTTCTGTGGTGTAAATATTCCCATCATGGATGATGGTGTCAAACAGAATTCCACTTAACTGGTGAACTTCATCTGGAAGTAAAAGGATATTTCAGCATGCCCAAGCCTCTAAACCATTTCAGATTTCACTTACTGACTGGTGAACACTGAATCTCATTTATACAGAGGAGGCCGTAAACAAAATCTTAGTTGCAATTCAAATACCTAAAATTTTAAAGTAAGTGACACATCCACAGAGTCAACAGAGATTCTGTGGTGACTTCTCTGATTCAGAAAGTGCCCGAACTTCCCCTTCCTCGTAATTGAGTGTGTAAGCTACACTCTTTGGGTAGAATCTAGGAAGAAAGGGCTTACTTCGTGGTGCTGGATAGGAGACCAGCTTCAATTCGTTGTAGTACTCCTCAGAATAGTGTTTTAGAGGGATGTTCTGGTGAGTGTTTGGGCTGGCCTGCTCTAAGATCTCTTCTAACCTAAAAATCTGTTGATTTCTTGTGGCAATAGATGAGATTGTTAAATATATCACATTTCAAGAAGTCATCCATAGTCCTGTAGTTGTACATTAACAGATTTGTCATTTTCCAAAGTAAATTGCATAATCAGATCAAATTACATCGGTGTTAAACTGTTATTTTAAACTGTGTAATAAGATGTAAACTAAGCTTGTTGGTTCTGGATGACACACCTTTATGATAAATGCTACCACAATCATTTCAGGTAACCTCAAAACCACAGATAATGAAGTTTTCTCTTTGATACTATTTAAAAAATATTTAGAGAACTGTTCTGAGTGGAAATTCCTTTTTGAAATCTTTGCTCTAGTTTTATAAAAACTGGGATTGAATATCTATACATGAATCATAAAAAATGAACATGTTTGATGATTATCAGTTATTTAAAATGTTCCTACTTGTAAATTGAGGGAAGAATACACCAAACACACACACACACACACACACACACACACACACACACACACACACACAAATCTCTTTCTATTGGTCTATCTATCATCTATCTACTGGTATACATACACATATAGATAGATAGAGGATAGATAGATAAATAGATAGATTGATAGATAGATCAGTATATGTAGCTATTTACCAGTATATATGTACATATATATATTCATCTGTTTAAGAATACTGAAAGTATTCTGTGGAAGGCTGGATTGTCCATATACAGTAGATTTTAGTTCTGGGAAGACCTGACAATATGAGTTGCATACCTTCAGGGAGAGATTTTGTTCCCTGATGTTTAAGTCCTTATATAGAGAAAAATACAAAATGTACATTGCATGAAGGTATCACATGGCCAACTACTGACTAGACCATGCCAGGAAGAGGGCAGGTGCTGCTTGCCAGAGGCTGCAATTTAATATCGTGCTATAAAAGCAACAGGAGGCTCCTGTTCACCTGAAACCTAGAACCTATAATAAAAAACAGTGAACAATTCAAAATTGGCACATTACTACCACTGGCTGTTTAGATGCCAGGATTCTTTTCTAACCATGCCAGAATTATTAGCCGAATACAGTCTGAAACAATTCTGTTTTTTCACTTTGTCAGGTAGGACTGTGGAGAGTGAGGGATTTACTATGTAGGAAATTCTCTTTTCATTGTTTTAAGGATATGAGTATAATATATATCCCACTGGTTATTTAGGGAAATTCAACTTTTTCTGAGTTTATTAAATGGCTTAAGTTTATGATTTCAGATAAGGCAAGACATTAACAGTTAACAACCTGAGGCACAGGAATGAGAAAAGGAAGCCAAAACTTTTAAACATTCATTCCATCCAGGTGCACCTCACTCTAAACAATAAATGCATCCCAAGAGGAAAGTGAAAATAAAATACTTATAAATCAAATTATATTTTAAATTAACTAGAGATATGGTTACTTAAAGGAAGCTAGTTCTTTGGCAATGTGGATGACCAATTCATCAGATTCAGAAAACAATGAATTTTCACATGTGAAATGCTATAGCAGAACATTTAGGCATACATTTACATATGTGTATATATTCTGATTATTTCCAAATGATTCTCCTACTCATCCAGTTAAGATCAAAATGTGGTAAAAGCATTAAAGTTTAGCCTGATCCCCTTGGATTTTCTAAGTTTCTGGAAGCATTTGCTTAGATATAGACCTGTTCAAAAAGGAAAAAACAAAGGTTTCCATGATTGTGGTTAGTTATCTGTGAAGCAGGAGTGCCAAGCAGTAAAATTCCATGTCCACTTGGCTGCAGCAATTAATATGGAGCTATTTTCAAGGTAGGATTATGGGAACTAGAGGCCCTAGGGACAGAATGTTTTGCCCATGCGTTAAATCCTCATTTCGCCCAAACTTAATGAAAAGATGGCAATATGTTCTGTCAATGGTTCCTACAGCATGGAGACGTGTCTTTCTTTTTCCCTTGAGTATGTGAGTGCAGTGAGATTTGTGCTGCATTTTAGGGAGAGAAATACAAAGTGTATGTGCTTCACTTGGTCTAGAAGTTCTGAAGATAGACTTAAAAATCATATAGAGAAATATGGTTGGATACACAAAATATGGCTAGATTCACAAAAACATATTTGCAAGATATTGCTGTGTTTGGGGAAATACCTCTTAACCCTATGAAATACCAAAAAGAAGAGTTTTTGTGTAGGATTTTACATTAGGCAACGGATATTTTCAAAAGGAGTTTGCTGGTCTGGTCTAAAGAAATAAAAAGGGTTTTTGATTTGTTATTCTGATCTGAATTCACACATAAAGTATGCTTTAGGCAGAATAAAGACTTGCTTTGCCCAGAAATGTTCAAGGGCTGTAATATAGTCAGTGGATGCTTATCTCCTTTGGATAAATACAGACTGTTTCGGTTAGCAAGCAAATGTTCAATATTGATAAGTGATCAAGTGCAGGGGGATGGATCCAGGCAGAAACCCAGCAGGTACTCAGACTGCATAATCTTCCAGCAGGTACTTCATCAAGGCTTCAGTTACCCCAGGTGCACCAACAAGGAGGGCAATCTCAACAATGGACTCGTATTTTCATTTCTATATGAAGTTGAGGGCTAGCCAGAGAGACTGACATTGATCTTGCCCTCCTTCACCTATTTAGATCACAGCTTAAGCATGAAAAATCTGCACTTTCCAGGCAAACAACTTGGACAGGCGCTTCATCATTTGCATGAGTGGTTGAGCTGCCTTAGCCTCTGAATTCAGGCTAGGGCCTAGAAAAAATGAGCTGATTCCCTTCACTACAAGGGAAAGGAAGTAACATTGGTTAAACTATATATAATATGCTATATAGGTTACCTCATTTAATCTTTACCAACTCTCCTTGGCACAGTCATCTTTATTCCCCTATTCCTAGAGTAAAGCAAATGTGACTTACAGAGTTTGGTTATCTTGCCAAGAACTATATACTTTTAGGTATACCTACATCAGGTAATTTTAGGTCAATCTGCTGAAAAGTCTATTTATCAAATAGTCAGTTTATCACATGATGCATTGAAATAAATGACCAATGTACCAAACTAACTAAAACTTTGTTTCTTTGAACTCTAATTTTTATATTACTCATGTGCAGTAATTAAAGCTTTTGAAATTTACCTCTAGTCTTACTTGACTGACTCTCCTTTTGTCTTCATGGTAATACATTTGAGGAATTTAAATTTGTTTTGGATTGGTAATTAGTATATAGCAAACTGGAGGTCCTCACTTCATGACCCAGTATAAAATTCTTTCCAGCTTCTTTTCTACCATTTACGATAGGATGGCCTTTCATCTCAAATTTGTCTGCCAATTACAAACAAGTCAATATAACCAAAAGCCACAAACTTTCTATATTTTATAAACTTTCTAGCAAATCAAGTTGCCCGAGAGGGTTCACTGATCCTTAATGACATATTACATGTTTAGTTTAATTTTGTCTAGTTTAGTTTCATTTTTTTTAATTCCATAAAATAAGGTTTTTTACTGTTATTTTATTGTTGGGGTGATGCACAGAGGGGTTGCAGCTACATTCATCAGGTAGTGGGGACATTACTTCTTGAACATTGTTGCCCCTTCCCATGTTTTTCTCCTTCTTTCCCTCCCCATACCTCCTCCCACTCATCTTGTAAAAATAAGATTTTTAAGCAGGATTCAAAAGTCCTGTTATGTGTGCATGTGTGTGTACATATACATATGTGTGTTCTGTTTTGCTATATATAATTTATAGTTTTCAAAAGTCAAAGACCAATACTCTAAGAAAACCTGGAGCATGATGCATTTTGATCAGAGTCTAGCAACTAGTGTGAAAAAGAACCAAGCATAACAAAAAAGGAAAACTTAAGAACAGCTCAAATCAATCTCAACTATAACTTTGAAATATATACAATATGGATATTTCAAATCTTGTACAACAGGATTAGAAAAAATAAAACTTCACGGAAGCTAAAACAAGGAAAATTTTGAAGTATCAGTGGCGATTTTTTTATTTCAAGAATTCATCAAGAGAGGAATTAGAAGTGATTTTCTGGAAAGTAATTTTTGGAGAAATAATAATTCAAGACATTAGGCTTTCATAAAGTTGAATCTTTGGTGAAGTGACCCCTTCTGACCACTAATTAGTGAAGCACAGAAACCTGTCTGACAATTCCCCAAACTCACATCTGAGCTTGCATAGTCATTCCAGTGCCACCACTGGATTTCAAGAACAGTAGAAAGACTTTTGAAGTCTCCCCAAAATGTAGACTGAAATTTTCTACCATTGAAGAAGTTCTTTTAAAATGGTATTTTTTAAAAAAGAGTGTTGAATAAATTCACACAGTTGAGTTCAATGCGAATACTGTAGTCTATGTCCCAGTAGAAGAGTGAGATACAGCAGTTTTGACTTGACTAGAAAGAAAGCCCTTTTCTTGATACCAAGAACCTTCATTTGAGCAAGACTCCAACATTTATATTCATATCATGTGGATCTGTCTGGCCACAGTTAATTTGAGCATGTCACTATATTCCCTGTACAGAATATCTAAAGCTTTAAGGCAGATTCGGGGAGCCTTTTCTTCCTGCAACACAAACACTTACACAACGCTCTCATTAACTGGAACTTTCACAGCTGCACTGAAGTGAAAACAGAACCTAAAGCTCTGTCCTACCTAGTGTATGTCAAATAACACAGACGAGGGCAGGAGCATTTGACAATAGCATTTTATTCAGGCTTTAGAGAGAAAGAGTTGGGCAAGTTATAAATCCACAGATTTAAGAAATGAAAAAACTACAAAGATGTTTTAAAAGATATATTAAAATTAAAACTATTAAAATATGATATAAAGGCAGAAAGTCACCTAGTATCCATTGGACTTTACTCCAGTTTGACATGATTATTGAAAAGCTAAAACACACTCTCAAAAGTTTTCTGTTACCACAGATTGAATGGAGAAAAAGATAATTATTTGCAAGAATCTTCAGGTTTACATAGTCTGGACTAGGTGGACACAGAAGGATAAGATGGGCCACATACATCATTTTAATCTCCTACTAGCTATAGTAATGGAAAAAAGATAAATCTAATTTTAATATATATTAACCCCAATATTGCCAGAGTATTATTTCGGTAAGTTATTGATATAAAAATAGTGATTTCTAATCCCAAACAAAGAATATACATATAATATATATGTTTCTATATATGTGTATATTTACATGTATATAATATTATGGCTTCAAAGCCTGATATGTATGTTACACTGAGAACACTATTCAGAAAATCCCATTTCTGTAGTTCAAGACACATGTGGCTTATAGTTATGTGCTGGACAACACATCTGTAGACTTACTGTCATATTTGGAAAGGAAGGTAATAGAATTGTATTACTGTGCCCAGACTGGATGAGAGGACTGTTTGTTTATTGTTAGTTCTAAACATTAGACTGCTGTGAGGATTCACACCAAAAGAACACAACTATGAGATCCACAAATACTGGTTTGTAACACATCTTAGTAGTTAATAGCAATTGCTGTTTCTAAATTGTAAAATGTTAGATATCCTCTTGTTTAAAAAATATGTTTCTTCATGTCTAAAACCAGATGAATTTTCAAAAAAAATCATGCCATCAGTGTGCCCCGCTTCCTGCTGGACACTGGAGCAGCAGCTTCACTCTGGCAGACAACGACGGAGGACCACAGCCACCTGTGCGACCACAGCCTTCCTACCCCTGAGAGGCATAATGAAAAAAAGTAAAAGAAAAACCAAAATTCAGCAGCTTCCTTTTCTATGCTGTATTCCACCTCTTGCCAGCAACTGAATTGTCCAGAGCAGCCACCATTAAATGTAGGTTTTCTTTTTTCTTTTTCAATTTTGATATATGGTATGATCTCCTCTTTAAGCCTTTACTTAAGGCTACTTTCTTCATATATACATATATTTGGGGGGCGGTGGGAGGTTGGTAGTACTTAGGGTTTGAACTCTGGGCCTGGACACTACTTTCTTCTTACAATGCCCTTTGGATACTTCTGCCTGCCTTCATCCAACTCCACCACCTGGCTAGCTTCTGGGACTGCCTGGCATCGGTCACTGTGCTTTCATTTGCCTTTAAAAGCCCAACATCACCCTAGAGGCCCAGACCCTGCCTGTTCTTTTTCCATGCTCCCATAGCAAACACCGTGGGCTCTAAGACCAATTATTTCATGTTATATTACTCACTCTTTTATCTCATCTGTTGCCCGTTTTTCTCCACGTACATACTGAGCTCCAAGAGAATATCTCATTTACCTTCATAGTTACAATACCTTGTGCAAAATAATTTTCAAAAGGCATACACAGATGAGATTTTCAATAGTATCCAGAAAGTATAATAAAATTTGTGTCTTTAAAGAAAAAGTGTTTAGGCCGACAGAGTGCTTGCCTAGCATACACAAAGCCATGGGTTCCATTCCCTGGTACCACATACACAGAAAATCCTGGAAATGGTGCTGTGGTTCAAGTGGTAGAGCTCTAGCCTTGAGAAAGCCCAAAGACAGTGCTTAGGCCCTCATTTCAAGCCCCAGGACTGGCAAAAAATAAAAATAAAAACAGAATGCGTTTAATAGTATATCTAGGCTATGTTTTCAGGAAAAAAAATTCACTTAAATTCAACACTTACTTAACATACACCACAAATATACTTGGTGTTCAGATACAGACATAAATAAAGACTCTAAACTCTCAGAGATAGCAGGTAAGCCAGGGAAAAGATGAGCACTCTTCAAAACAATGTCACCACCAGTCACCTGAGGAAGCTAGTTAAAACAAAATTCTGCCAACTAATGTTTTTGGCCCAAGGATCCTACTTTCCTAGGAAAGGAGTATGCCTACCTGTCAAGAAACTTGAAATTCATTTGGAACACTTACTTGTACGGATATGTGTCATTTCTCTTAAGACCATCAGATCTGTTTGCTCAGGAGAGGAGAAAAATAATTTTATATTATCTTTAAGTTCTCAACCCATAATATCCAAAGTGTGCCAGCCTACAGAGAATAATAAGGACCAAAGTAGTGGTTTGCTGTTTGGGCTTTTCATTAAATTCATCTGGTACTGATTTTGAAACCCTGATGCCTAGAGCTACAAATCCAAAACTGTTACCTTGGAATTTATACAGGTGGAACCCAAACACCAGTATAAACTCCCAGGACTAAGAACTATCTTATAACATGATATGAGCAGCATGTGTTGATGGTTAACTCAAATGACTATTATTCTTAAGGTGAGACATAAACAAATGATGCTACCTCCCTCCACCGGATAACTATATTCTGTTTTGTGTGCAATGTTGCAGTGGTGTTGTTGGTCCAAAGAGTCAACTATAAAAATAATTGTGAAATAGTATTTCTAGGTTGGTTTCATATCTTTGCTATGGTGAATAGTGCTGCAATAAACATTGTTGTGCTAGTGGATTTAGTCCCTCAGTTGATGAGTGGATCAACAAGTTGTGGTATTTGTACACAATGGAATTCTATGCTGCTGTCAGAAAGAATGACATCGCCCCATTTGATAGGAAATGGAAAGACTTAGAAAAAATCATATTAAGTGAAGTAAGCCAGACTCAAAGGAACTTAGGCTCAATGGTTTCCCTCATTCGTCATAATCAGTAGAAACCTTGGGCTCTACTAGCAGAGATCTGCAATAGAGCAAAATCTTGATACATAAGGCCATATAGTATGAAGCTAATTGAAAGGACCTCCAGGATATTGAAACAAAAGCCATATAACGAATGATTGTTGTCCTTAATGTACTATGTTGTCTCTCATCTCCTTTGCGGTCCCTTAGGTACCTCATATTGTTACAGTATCTCACTTTGTTATCTGATATATTGAATTTATTTGTATTTGGTTATTTGAAATTTGATAGGGAAGGGGGAAAAACCAAGACGGGTGGGGGGTGGGGGGGGAGGGAAATGGGTACCAAGACATGTGAAAGGGTATCAATGTATGTGAATGAATGCACCTTCTATCTGGCAAATATCATGTAACCCTTTTATTAATTACAATAAAAAATTTTAAAAAATAAATAAATAAAAGTGAAAAAAAAGAAATAGTATTTCTAACACACACTCACACAACCTAGTCCTTGGTGTGTATAACTGTGCACAAAAGAAATGTGATATACCACAACAAGCCATCAGCCATACTGCCTAGCACTTTGTCTTCCGAGATCAAAAGGAAATGCATGATTCCTTTTCCAACAGAGAAGAAAAACGACAGCATTCAAGAGGCCAACTGGATAGTTTCATCTTTTAAGTGAGACTCTTTTAAAATGAAGTTCAGGAAATTGGAAAATAATCTCTGTATGAAAGAACCAAAATACATTTTTTTACTCTACTTTGTCATTCTTCAAGAAGGCAGAGGTCATTCTAATTCTTCCTATATCTCTTTGAGCTAGGTCAAACAAAAAGGAGAGTAATAGCTAAACTTTTATTCTTTTAATAAGATAACAGTTCTAAATATTTTAATTTCTTTTTTTTAATTTCTTTAACATTTAAAAACTATTTTCTAGGTTGAAGGAAGGAGCCGGGAGAGTCAGATTCTTTTTACCATTCAGTTCAAGTAATGAATTGCTTTGTAGCACAGAATTAGTGTGTGCCACGAAAATACTGATTGAAAAGAAAACAAGTTTTCACTTTGGCCAAAATGTACTGCACATTTTTTCCAAAAACAGATTGTTTGTACTTTATAAATACATCCACAAATAGCTAAAGAGTGCCTACAATAATGAAAATATTCTACAATTCAAGAGGTTAAAAATATGATGTCCTGTTGTTATCTTCAAAGATATCTTTAATATCTTCTGATGATACTAAACTTATATTCTATGAAAAGATGGCTAAAATTATCTCTTACACACACACACACACACACACACACACATACATACACACACACACACACACACACACACACACACACACACACACACACACACACACAGCCCCAAAGGAAAAACTAACTAAAATAGTAGTTTTAAAGAATTCAGAGAAGAGAGATGCCTCTCTTCCAGCTGGGACAGGCTAATGAAGGCTAAATAGAGAAGGGAAAGGTTTCACCTCCGCTTTGAAGGATGACAAAGACTGGATCATTAGCCCAGAAAAAGAAGCTATGATCGAGAGCATGAAGACCAGAAAGCACAAGATGAGCGCAAAAATAGCCAGAAGACAGGTAAAAAGATGTAAGAGGAGATCTTCTGGTCCAGGTGAAAGTTCTCTATTATCCAAGCTTAGCTACAAAGGGTTAAAGACTATGAAAAAAACAAAAGCAGAGTTATCAGAGCCAGGATTCGAACTCGTACTCTCCAGAGGCAAGGTAAACTTGCCATACATAGGGACAAGCCTAAGAGTTGACAAAGATCAGGCATTATGGGACCAGAATGGAAGTCTCTGAATGCCAGAGTGAGGACTTAAGTTTTCCTACCACATGTAGGAAACTGACAAGGACTTGTTTGTCTACATAACTGTTTTATGTGACCTATAAAAGACGTACGTGTTGGGTTGCTTTTTTTTTTGAAAGCAGGTTTTGAGGACAGATATAGGGGCAGGTGCAGATTATGATATTAGAAAGTGGAGTATTAGAGTGAGATGTTATGAAGCATTAAGCATAAAGAAAGAGTGAGGTTTAGCAAAGAATTGTCCCTTGCAGTAGTAGTTCTACAAATAACCAACATATCAATTCCTGGCACTTACATCTTTCTTTAAAGTAGTCTGCAATGAACATGGCCTTTTGCTTGGGACCATCAGCCTGGATGAGGAGCCATGATGCCCTATGTGCCAAGCCATATAGAAGTTCCACAAGCTGTATGTAAAGACTTTTAGAAGCAGCCTGAACCCATCAGGACAGGATTTGGAAAATAACTCCTCCTTCCCCCAAATCTCCCACTGGAACTCAGCTTCAGTGGTAACCTGCTGGCTTTTCTTGCCTTATTTCTCTATTTATCAGTATTTTTGACCACGCTCAAAGAAATATGCAACCCCCACATTCATGTTTTAGTTTCTGTTGCTGGAGATACTTAAACTAGCAATAAACATTAGGAAGGAGAATGCAAGATTAGGCAGGTTGCCCCCATCTCCTCCTCTACAAGGGCTCCACATCCTAATCCTCAGAACCTGTGAATGTGATACATTTTGTACCTGATACCTTATATGCAAACTATGATGACAATTAAAGACTTTGAGGAGATCCTGCATTATCCAGGTGTGCATAAGCAAGTCACATGACTCCTATAAAGCAGATAATCTTTCCCAGTACTAGCTCTGAAGATAGAGGAAGGTGGCTGTGAGCCAAGGAGCATGGGTGGTCTTTAGAAGCTGGAAAATAAAAAGGGAATGGCTCTCCCCAGAGCCCAGCCCCTCAAAAAATGCCGTCCTGTTGACATCTTGATTTTAGTGCAGTGAGCTATGCAGCAGAGCTCTGACCTACCTAACGATAAGAAAATAAATCTATGTTGTCTTAAGTCACAAAGTTTGCGGTAATGTTTTATAACAGCAAGACAAAAGCAATGCATTACCCTGAAATTGTAGACTACTAAAATTCTGAGGTAGTCATAAAAAATGGAAATAAAAGACATGACTGATTCTTTTCAGATGTTGGTCTGAATGTTCAAGTCATTGAGTTCTATGCATGTTCTTGATTATATGATATTCTCAGAGAGTCAAAGAGTCACTTTTGTATATGTAATGTTTTCAACAAGCTCTGATGAGGGAAGGAAGTTTACCACTTGTTTTCTGTTTTGTGTGAGCCAGGAAGTTACTGCAATTTAATCACTTCTTTTAAATCTTACATGGTGCCCTTAAGAAGTAATTAAAGAAATGTGTTGGCATAAAAGAGACTGTGGCAATTGATAATAAAATGACACTGTTTATGTACTGTGTCTCTTTCCAGTGCTATTTCACCTGAGCTATATTTAGAAGCTTCCATTGGAAAGGATGGCTCTGTAACAAATGTGTGGACCGAATATATTCTTGAATTTTAAAATTTCATTGAATAGTGACAATACACATGAGAGCCTGGTAGAATTTCTAACATGTCAATTCAACATAAGTTAAAGTAGCTTTTAGCATATTCTTAGAAATTTATAATACTGGACATGTTTCTTTTATTTGAACATGCAGTTCTTTCTTTCAGACTCCATATTTCTGGCACATTATATCATGAATTTGTTTAATAGTAGAATCCTGTAATCTTCCTGGATTGTTCCATTTTTATCAGCCCCTGTCTTTTACCATACTGGCCATTCAATCTTTGCAACCTTGTCAACTTTTACCTTTTTTCAAAATACACAACAGGGACAGAGGAGAATATTAACAACTCTAGGCCAATGGTAGAGTTCGATTTGGCAGGGAGTTTGATTTGCTGCATTCTTACAAGGATTCAAGAAGAAGCACATTGCTCATATACTCACCTCCACCTCCACCTGACTTTCCCCTAAATTCCACCCATCTCTCTGATTTATCTTCTGCCTGGTTCCCAGCTGATAGTAACACAGACCATATGCAACACAGGCTAGAGCCTTGACCTCTCAGGAAAGTTGTGCTCACTCCTGAGTGGCACAAGATTCTGTCTCCACTAGCTATTGTACTCAGTGGCATGAAGTTCCCTGGTACTTATGCGGAGACCAGTGATGACGGGAGTTGCTGCTGGAGTGCTGCTGCTGCTGCTGCTGCTGCTGCTGCTTTGAACCCTGGCTTGCCTTGATATGGAGTCAGCCTGATTCTATGCATAGGACCACGGTTGCCTGTATTGCTATGTTTGCTGAAGATGGGGAAAAAGATGTTTTTGCTGTCCCACTGTATTTATCACAGCCACAAAACTACCAATTAGCCAAAATTCTTACTTTTATTTAAAACCAAATACATACTTTAAAAATATCTATCTTCAGATTTGCTCGCTAATGAGGCTTAAATGCTTGCTTTATGTCTCCCTCTCTCACCATATCCATGCATTTAGTAACACAGGCCCTTGCCTGCAAACTTAACTCACTTCATGCTTACACATCATAGTGTAAAACCTAGGATCATTTTCTGTATTACCAATTGTAGTTTGACCTCTGGAGTGTCAAGACAGAAAAATAAGCATTTCTGCTCTCTTTGGTGGGCTGTGGTTGGCTGTTTCTGAGAGGAATCTGCTCATGGTGGCATATCCTCTAACTTTGCAGAGATGACACCAGAACATCTCCCCTCTCTCCACACCCTCCAAAAGAAAAAAACATCCTCTAAATACCAAGGTCATGTCTAGGAGGGTTAATATTTACAAAAGCATTTTGTCAGAACTTAAGAAAATGAAATAAGGGGACAGTACATTCAAAGGACATTAATTTCAAGTTAGAATGAGCTCAAACACTTTAAAACCTAAAATAATCTGTGTGCCTTAGAGCTGAGACAACTGCCTTGGCAGATCACAAGCCTGAAGCCATGTGTCCCTCCCTGACTAAAGAAGGGGACTGAAAGGGATTACCTGTGGGTCCAGGCCCTTCGTGCTGACAAAGGCAGGTGCCTTCCACAGATTGTATTTGCTATGGAGTTTTTAATGTACTTAATGCTATTTTAATTCTGTTTTTATTAAGCTTGTTTTCCCGGAGACTTGGTCTTGTGAACCAAAGATGTGCTGACCTTAATACCTCTGGAGAACATTCTGAGGTATTCTAATGATCTACTATAGCTTCTTCCTCTTGTCCTTCCTACAATCTTGCCCTAAATGTTAACCCCTCAACTCTCCAGCTAAAGTCATGGGACATTTCCACTGACAAATTAGGGATATGCCTTGATTTTTAAGGACAAGTTCCTTTACTTTCCTGACATCCTTCTTAGTCTTGATCCTAGAGACATAAAAACAACTTAGTCCTACTTATACTAGTCCATGGGATAAATCTTGGAGTGGATTATACTTGTGTTTTAATAAATGTTTACCAACTGATCAATTCAATAGCCTCCAGAGATTTCTTACTTCCTTGGGGGCCTAGCTGATAAAAGCACAGACTGAGTTTAGGATGCAGTCCCATCGAAAGCAATGTATACAATGTGACCTATACAAGCTTCTCTAGTGGCTTCCCAACACTACTGACATATTGATTACCAAATGGCGAGATTAAAGAGTAATTACTAATGATTCCCAAATGACCACGATTACATTTACCTTGTAATGTGCTATAAACTTCAGGAAAGCCAAGAAAGCAGAAATACTCCATGGATTTAATAATGCAGTCTAGAAATGGATTTCCAACATATGTTGATTACAAATGTGTTCCTCACTGGGGGCCTAAGACTCACAATCTAGGCCCTGACTATTCCTAAGCAAAAAGTGGCACTATGGTTATGTGGTATAGCACTAGCCTTGAGCACAAAGAGACTCAGAGACAGTGCCCAGGATCTGAGTTCAAGCCATAAGACAGGTAAAATAAACAAAAGAAAAGAATTAAGGCTATGATATTGATTAACCTTGGAAACAAAAAAAGTAAACATAGAAACAGTTCGTTACTCTAAAATTAGGTTTAACAAGATGCAAATAGGCCATTATGAAGATAGCAGGCATAAGTTAATCAATCTATTAAGCTGGGATCAGAAATGTCATCTCAAGTACAATCAACTAATTTACTAACCCTCTATGGGTCAGCAAGATCTATAACCTAAAGGCTTATCTTTCTGCTAAGGTCACTTCAGAAGCCAATCCACTTGTTTCCAAGTATGCTCTCTCTGCACTGGTCTGGGCAGGGAGTCAACAGAAAACTGGTTTATGAGAATGTGCTCGGGGTCACTGAGTAATGGAATCTCAAGCTAAGTGGTGAGTGGAGTATCTGAGTAGAAAGCTCTTTAGGAGAGCATCAGCGTTGTCCTGTGTCTTCACAACTAGGAAAATACAACATGCGCCATCTCCGGTGGGAGTTTCCATCTCCAAGTCCTCAGTTCTCCAGTTAGCTAAGATTTGTCACCCTCTTCCCAGTTGCAATCTTACTTTTAGAAATGTCAGTGAATCCATAGCACCTGAGGCGAATGGTCTGATGAAGGTCTGATATTTTGCCACATAACAAGTATGAAATTAGTTTTGATTGAGATAGAACATCACTTTGGTGAAAGTATATTTAGTTGTATTTTGTTTGCTAATCTAATAAATGAGTGTCAATTACCCAGTATCTGCCACTAGTAAGGGAAATATGAAAATTACAAATAAATTCATGAGCTGAGGATTGGCACAGTGGTAGAGCATTTGATGCCATATGCAAGGCCGAGTGCAATCCCCAGTGAAAGTAAGAAAGAAAAAGAAGGAAGGATTCTGACACATATTTGTATAGAAAACAAGATTGCTATGATAATACAAGAGATTATTTATAATACCAGCATTTTCTTCTCAGAAGATAAAGCCATCACTGCACTGGTTTGCTGTGTGTACCAACAGTAAGCTGTCTGCAGTGTATGTTCAAAAACCCAAACACAAGAAACACAACTGGGCCTCGTTCTGATGCCTTGGTCTAGAGCCTAGGTTGCTTGAATGCCATGAACTCCAGCCACCCTCTGTCCAATAGTCCTTAGCTATGAGTTCCCCTGGAACAGGACACAAATGAAGACACTAGGTAAACTACTGGATATACTAAATACATTCATTGAAGTTCTGATGGAGGAAAGATTGGGGCTCACTTGAAGAAGCTGAAGATTGACCTTTTCTCTCCAAAAAGAAAACATGTCCATTGCCTGCCTTTGATACTTCAAGGATTCTACCAAAGAAACCACCTTTTTGTAGAAGCACAGAGCCCCCCTCCCCCTAGTTGTGAGTGACACCTCTCCATCCCTCCCCACCATCACTCTATTGGCTTTGTTTTGTTAACCTTCAGTACTGCTGTGCCAACCTAGCACAGAGACACTAGTTTACAAAGCCTTGGTAGGCAGTGGTGTCTCATCCTATAGAAAGAGTGCACCAGGAGCCTCAAAGACAACGTCAAATGGCAAGGTCGACCTCTGGGAGGTGACTTTTTTTTCCTCCCCACCACAAGTTCTCCTCCTGAAAGCCCTTCTAGAGAAGCAGGGAGGGGACAGCGAGGGGTCCTGAGGTGGGTAGGCCTGTGCGTCCCGGTGCAGGTGCACACCTGGGAGGCCAGGAGGGCCTGAGGGTGTGCAAGTGGTGTCTCTAGACTGGGGCTGCTTCTTGGGGGTGGGTGGGGATCACCTCGAGGCCTCACCCCGGAGTGGGGGGGAGCGGCGACCCCAGCGCGCGCGCGCGCGCACCGTGGAGGGAGGCCGGGTGCAGCCGGCGCGCTCGGCTGTGGCCACCGCCACCTTCCCCGCCCCCCCCCCCACCCCGTCCCGGGGGCCGCAGAGGCGGCGGCGGCCACCGCGTCACCGGAATGGGGAGGGAGCCCAGCTGCGCCCGGGGGGCAGGAGGGAGGGGGGACGGGCGCAGGCGGGGGCGCGCGGAGGCCCGGCCGGGCCCGCGCCCGCGTCACTTACCCGGCCAGGGCGCGGGGTGGAGACAGCTCGGCGGACTCCAGGCGTCGGGGGTCCGCGGCCGCCCGGCGCGGCCGAACGTAAACAATCCGCCATGATTTCTTTGTTTAGCTAATTGAACCTGCCGCCGTCGCCCCCGGCCCGCCGCTCCCCTTCCCCCTCGCTGGCTCGCTCGCTCGCTCCCTCGCTCTCACTTCTTCCTCTCCCCCCCCACCCACCCCACCCACCCCTCCCCGGCTCGGCCCCGCTCGCTTTAGCTGCTTTTTAGTGGAAGTCGAGGCGCCTGGTTGGTGCAGGCGGTGCGGTGTTGGGTGTGTATAAACACAGGTGAAGTGAGTCCCAAATCTCAGGCTGAGGGGCAGTTTCTGAGGGGGGAAGGAGGAGGGCGAGCAGGAGGGGGGAGGATGCACCCCCTCCCCTCTACACACCTTACTAAGAGCATCATCCATGGAAGGGGCCAGAAGAAGAAGGACAACAAATAGGGGGGAAAACAAGAAAAAGCCTATGCACTGCCACTCTCCAGTCACTGCCACTCTCCAGTCACCCTGCTTCCTTCCCGCCAACTGTGGCCCTCCAGTTGGATGGAAGATGTGAACTCAGCAGAAGTGCAGAAGGCCACTGTGGCAGCGCCTGGCACCCCTCGGGTGAACCCCTCTGGAAGGGTGACCCTCAAGAAGGCGCGGGGCACGGGGGGGAGGGACTCACTCACTGGCACACTGGCACCCAACACAGGGCAGAGTTGGTCCAGGTCATTGGAGGGCCCCGCCTCGGGTTGGCTACCTTTTCTAGTCCTTAAGTTATGCCCAAGTGTGGGAGGACAGCTAGACTCAGCCGGTAGCTTCAGAAGGAAGCCCTGGTAGAAAGGAAGACTCGATTTGTCTTTGGTGAGAAGTACACTCGATTCCAGTTCTGACTGTAGCTATATCACAAGTGTTACTTAGTTCTAGATGGATTTATGAGGAGGGTCATGGAGTCCTAGAGGAAACCAAAAAAAAAAAAAAAAAAAAGTTAACCAGTCGAACTTTTGGTTTTATTATCTATTGTCCCCCCCCCCCAAAAAAAAGCTCCCATTTTAATTCAAAAGGAGAATTAAAAGTTACCTCCAGGTCCCAGGAAAGCCCTGCCATTATAATTGCTATGTACAAATTGCTCTTACAAGCATTGATGCCTCACATAGAGCCATATACAAAGCAGTCTGCTGATGTCACCTCTGGTTCCAGGGAGGACAGGACTGAAGCAAAACAACTTTATGGCCAGGGACCAAGAGGCTTCAGGAAAGAACCTGTAGAAGACTCTCTCTCCTTTCCCCAAGGAGAGCTTTAGCTATAGCAGTTCTGCACTCTGGGGGGCAGAAGTCATCTCATGGAAGCCAGACTGCTCCCTCCAAGGGGTGAAAGTGATAAGGACATGGACTCCCTCTCAGAACTAACATCCTCACCAACCAGGCCTCACAAGTACTTATTTATACCCATCTGTCCCGATTCTTCATTTAAACCTCCAGCTCATGTTAGTGCCCCGGAGAATGGATTGGAATGCTTTCTGCCCCCTCTTCACAACCAACCAGGGTGTCAATTAACTAACTTCCTTTCCTTTGGCTACCACTTCACATCTTTAACCAGCATGTTGTCAGGAGTTCCCTGACTTCACGTATCAGAACTTGCCTAGTCTAGCCTAAGATTCCAGTTAGGGAGCCATGAATATTAGCCCCATTCCCTCCACCTATGTTCATTACTGTACAGAGAACACTGTTCATTGACTATGTTGTCCTCAGACTTTGTAGGTCACACAGTGGATTTACTATGTGGGAACAGACTCTAATCCAACACCGGAGAACTAAAGTCATGCATGGGCCAGTTGCTAAGGATGTCCTAATTCTATAGTCACTTAATATATAGGTGGTCAAACATTCTGATCATATATAATGTGAAAGGAATTGTATTGTGAAGCTATTCAAATGATGTCTAGACATCTTTCATGTATTGCTTCAGGAAAATTGTAACAATGCCCTTTTCCATACTTGGGGCATTTTTCTTCAGTATTTTGCCAATTTTACATCTCTCTCCAAAGTGAAACCCACTTTGAAATGCACTGTAAATAGTTGTTCCTTTCTTTGGTATCAGACACAAATTCCCTGAGCTTCAAAACTTGGTCATCAGTCTTTGACTAGGAGACTGAAACACTAAAAACATGGAAAAATGTATTTTACTGCACAGCAATTAAGTTCAAAGCATCAACAGTTTCCACATTTCAAACTAGAGAAAGAAAACAAATACATTCTGTATTTGTAAACAATTTTCTTTTGTGGAATTGTCAATTCGCAGTGATATTAAGAGTTTTGCACATGAGTATCATAACTTCATGATTCGTGAACAGTAGTCTATAGGATTTAAACCTGACAAAATGGTAATCGTAGACATTGATGAAAAGTGTGTTGAAAAGCTTTAGAACTGATACAAAGCTTGATTCTCCTTTCAGACTCAATATACACTGTTATGTAGGTAGCTCCCAATTAATCGTACCTCTGTCTTTATGTCCTTGTATAATGCCGATGTGAATTGCTCAGTCTACTAGGCAATGTGATACATGAGGTTTGGTAAGCACTTGTATACTGGGGCTTATACTGTTGGCATATAGTAAGTAGTAGTATTTTTAGGACTTCCTTAATTAAACCATTTACTCCAAACTTCCAAACTATGTCCACTGATGATGGATGAAGTCACTCTTCCATAGTGGTCCCCTTCTGTTTTTGTTTTGGTTGTTATTGCCTTTCCTTCTCAGAAAATGGCTTGGCGTAAGAGGTTATGTTTTAGTTGTTACAAGAGTTAGAAACTGTGTAGTTTCTGGAATGACTATAAAGTTCTGGTGATCCACAGACTTGCTTCATTATCTTTTGTTTATTAGGAAACAGTACCTACAACATCTAATGGTAAACCTGAAGAGAATGATTGCTTCTCCTGCATTTGGCACAGGTAGTCAGGAATCACGCATTTCTCACTTGCAGCCAGACACTTCTTGGAATGGACACAGGATCAACTGAAGGCGCAGCTGCTGCTATACTTGAGGGGGTCCCAGAACCTAGACACATCTCTTTGAGCAGCCAAATGAGTATCTTCCCAACCACTACCACTTCGTTCACATTTTTTTTCAACTGAAATATTAAAATGAGCCCAAAGTGTCTTTAAAATTTAATTACACCTTTGGAATCTACACTTTGGAAAAATTACTTTTCCTTTAAATAAACCAAAATCTGGAACACATGTATATGTATATATATACATACATGTATATATACAAAAACACATATATGTATATATGAAGATAAGCTAAGGAAACACTTCACGGTATAGCATGCAAATTACAGTCCATGCTTTCATGTGCATTTGAAAAGATTTTCAAAACCCAGCTAGGAAGTGGTTTGTTCAGTGATGCATACTCTTGTTTGTGAAGCAAATCTTATCCCTTAGTATAAACCTCTGGGGGTGAGGAAGAATGAAATGATTTCCTCCTTTGTGGACTTACTACAAGCTCCTCAAAGTTAGGTGCTTGTAATGGTATTCTATACAGAAGTAATAAATGCTATCTTTAAGAGGTAATGATTAAAATAATAGTGTTCCCTTGCCAAAATGGTAACAAAGGTGTTTTTAACTATTTTTTTCATGATAGGAAGATTTCAAATAATTTAGCTAATTTGACCTAATAACTACTGAGAATTAACATTGTTATTTAATGCAATCAGTAGTTGAATAGAACAGAAATCCAAGAACTAAGCACTGGGGAAGATGTATAACAGATAATGCCACATTTTTAATTCTCAAGGATAGAAAAGGGAGAACCCAGAGGAAATTAAGTGCTGTTTTTCTTAAGTATATTAGATTTCCTTATTTCTTGAGAGTGCCCTGTAGAGCATATATTCTATTACATTAAAAAATAGTTTCCCCAAATCTACAGTATAGATTATATGTTTTGCATGAAGACTTCTATTTTCATCTCTAGTTTGTGTTTCCTTTCCCAAACAACAAGGTAACTTGTTTCTATAGTCTTTGAAAATACAAAATAGATTTAAATATTTCTAAATTATCAATATTATATCAACATGTTGATGTGCTTAGCTTAGTGATAATGCACTTAGCATTGTCATTGCATTCGAGAAATAAATAAGCACAATACAACTTCACTTAATATGCTCTAGCATTCCTTCCATAGGCAGTGTGAAGTCACACTCCTCTGCAATTTAATGGTTGCTTGTAGCGGCACTTTGTGATGCTAGTTGAAAATAACCATTCCCAAAGCATGAAGCAGAACAATGAGGAATTAGTCGATAGATCTGCTCATTTCCCAGGATTCTGTCCAGGTTGAACCAACTGGAGCAGAAGCATGAACCCGAGAAGGAGCTGAGTGAGAAAGCTAGGTGCTGAGCTATTTTAGCTGCTTTTCTCTCCCCTCCTTCTGTTCTTCCCTTTGGGTCACTTGGAAACAGAAATGAAAGTGACTAGCATTTATAATGCCAAATAAAGCGGAAAATTATATAAAACAGTAGTTACCAAAGTAGAGTACAATGGAAAAAATATGAAAACGTCTACCTTGAGATACTTTTAATTATTTTTATCTAAAAATTAAAATACATTGTGCAGAACCTAGCATGAATATATATGCTAGATAGATATGCTCTCAAAAGATGAGATGATTGGCTGATTATGATACATAGTATCTGTGAAACCTGTTGAAACAAATGAGTCCACAATTGGCACCACAGTGATTGAATCTGCTGCCCTGGATTCAGTCTTATCCTCTCTATGATTCCCCAGAATTAGAAAAGAGGACTACAGAGGGCAAGATACCAACAGAAGCTACAAGGCTTTTGTAGGCAAAAGATGACTCAAACAGAAGGATTTCAGATCTAATTTCCACATAAGAGAAAATATGTGCAGCCTTTGTGAGTCTGTGAGCTTAACTTAATATTTAGCTATGAATAGTCAGCCTAACTTAACATTCAAATTGGCCAATGTGTGATGTGCACAGGGGAGGAATTCAATGGTGTATCTTCTATGAGCAACTACCTCAAAGTTTAATAAAATAAATTCCAGGAAGCTGGGACATGTAATATTGAGGAGTTGAGGTCAATGGACAGATAAATGGAAAGAAAGGTGGGCTAAACCAATTGGGATATTCAATACATGAATGTGAAAATTGGAACCAGGCAACTCAGTAGGTTTGGGAGAGGTGTGGGAGAATGATGGAAAGGATGAATTGATTAAAATACATTGTACTCACACAATAATATGGTAAAACTCCTTTGTATACAACCACATAAAAATAATAATAATGGTAATGATAAATAAGGATTTCAAGAACTTTAAAAGTTTCCCCATTTTGGAAACAGGGTTGAAAAGATGGGAGGACACTCCAATGGGACTATCTTTGCAGTTCTGTCCATGTATACACTGTGAAAACATGTATTCTTTGCCTCATTCCTTCTCTGTTCCCTCCCATCCCAAGTTAGTGTATTTAGTGGAACCATTTCTGTTGGAAAGTGGAACCAACTAAGGAAGTCTTGCAGCCATTATTCTATAACATGTCTACACCACAGTACTACCACTAGATGTTGATGAATTATGAATTGTGTTTACACTTTAATAATATTAACTAAACGTTTATAGTAGACTCCCAAGTTTTCAAAAATGAACATCCCTTTAGTAGGAACACTCTCTGAAACTATCTCCAAAATATATCACTATAACACATATTTTATAGATTTATATATGGCTATATATTTATGAATAGTGCATAGACATCTTATATAATATAAATAATGGATAAATATAAATACATTAAATAGATTTAAATTATATATTTAATACAGGATATATTATTCATGTACATGCTACTCTACCAATAAATTATTCATTATGCAAAACATAAAGTGAATTTTTAAAGATAAGATAAAGAGTAAATAAGCAATATGATTAAAATTTTAATTTTGTTCCAGTCATCAATGATAAATTCATACCTTTTTCTCTCACATATTCTCAGAGTAAATATACTTTGTCTCTAATATTCTGAATATATCAGTCAGCACTAAGTGTGAAAGTAGAAGGCTAAGATTATGTGTGTGGGGGGGGAATTTTCTAGTAGGCTTGCTTTCACAGGAGACAAGAAAAGCTGAGAAATGGTGAGTAGGTAAGGAAGAAACTCAGGTATTAACAGCTGCAGGGCACTTGGCATACCAAGGTTAGAGTGCACAAAAGAGAAAAGGAGGCCACAGACCAGAGTCACCTGGTGTGTTCTGAACAGGGTGCAAGGCCTCCATCAGAGGCTCTGCCATAATCAGAAAAATCTGAGCAAAATAAGTAATTTTGGAAACAATTCTATGCTCCAAACTGTTATTTTCTTTCAGTGCTGGGGATTGTATGTATTATCTATCTAAAAACTTCTTATTTCTAAACATGTGTTAAAGTGCACATCCGACAACTAAGATATATAGTTAGCCTCTTCTAAAATGGTTGTGATTATTAAGAAGACAGTAAGCCACCCTCATCTGAGCAAGGATTCAGGACCTGGTGTGCTTAGGTGAGATCCTGGCTCAGATCCTGTTTCTGCTACTGAAGAACTACATGAACATGCATGCTTCTGCCTCAACTCCTTCATGGGATTGGTCAATAATACATACATTATAGTCTCGTTAGATAGGTAAAATATGATCATGTATATACAGCACTTTAAAAGTTCATGGCTATTGTGTTATCTTTATGTTAAAAATTTATATTTTTTATGTTTCCCTGACCACCCATTCACTTTTCTACTGTAGAATTATTTATCTTGAACTACACATTACAAATAGCTTAGTTTGGTTTTTTCTCATGAGTTTGTGTAATCACATGCACGTAGATGAGATCTTATACATTTAAAACAGTAGACTGCCCCTATACAAATACAAAAATGTTAAGTTAAAGTATTATATCTCAATATGGCTATTTATCTTGTACAGTGACAACTTAATGCAGTAAACTTGGATAGAACTATCTCATTTCAAATAGAATATGAACTCTTGCTAAGAAAAGTCTTTGAGGGTCCGGGAGTTTGGCCTAGTGGTAGAGTGCTTGCCTAGCATGCATGAAGACCCGGGTTCAATTCCTCAGTCCCACATACATAGAAAAAAGCCAGAAGTGGTACTGAGGCTCAAGAGCTAGAGCTCTAGCCTTGAGAAAGTCCAAGGACAGTGCTCAGGCCCTGAGCTCAAGCCCAGGATTAGCAAAAAAAATAAAAAAAAGAAAAGTCTTTGATAAACCAAGGCATACATGCATATATGTTCCATAAATGTTTATTTTGTAAGTTACTGTATCTCGACCTCCTCTGTGTCACAAATCATGAAGCCAGATGAGGTGCCTCAAAAATAAGGCATTTTTTACAGTGCTGAAGAAAAAAATTTTTAAAAGGAGTCGTTGGTTGAGCTTGACATTCATGTGGAAGTTGCTCTAGAGATTAAAAAAACAAAACAAAACTGTGGTTTAAATACATGAAAACCAGCAGAAGACCCAGGGAAAAATAAGCAAAGCCCAAAAGCAGAAAAGCGTGCAAACATTGTGGCACAATAAATGGAAGAGACTTTGGCAGATGTGGTTCAAAATGATAGGTAGTGCCAAATTATCAAAGGCACCATAGGAAGTGATACTTTATAAACTGCAGGCCCAACTACTCACAGCCTGTTTCCTGTGAGAATAAAAATTGTGCCTTTGTCATTCACTTCAACACTTTGACTCACTTGACATGAAGTGTGGTCCCCTAATTGCCATTCAAGCAAATCTATGTATTCTTCCATCCATCCTTCCATCCGTCCATCCATTTCCCATCTACCAATCTATATATAAACTGTTTTTACTATCAAAGACATAGATGTCTCATCATGCTTTATAGTTGAGAGTTATTTCTGAAGGCTCTGGGGGATAATTGGAAAATAAATTAATTGTATATACACAGTTTAATATAGAGGACTATAGAGACAATAAATCTATTAGTTATTTATTAATAATGATGCTTTTATTATCATTCTAATAATGTGTCCTCAACTTTTCAAAATATGAACTATGAAATGGAAAATCAAGCTACTTGATAAAACAGAGGGCCAAAATTCTGAATTCATCCATTCCATAGATTCAAAAGGATTATTCTGTACTTTGTTCCAGCTAGGAATGAAGACCTATAAGCAGCATTGTTTTCTGTTCTTCACACACAGGGCACACTGCAGAAGCTCTTGGGAGCTGTCATTTGGCTCTGACCTACTTTGAAGCATGTTTCATCTGTGGAGCTGGGAACTGTGAGAATTTACTCTTGCTCAGGACAGTAAGAGATGCCCATCGTTGGGATTAAATCAAATTTTCCAGAGACATTCACTGGTGAATTTGTCCCATATAGTCTAAATCTCTGCCAGTCTGACAATATTATTCTTTTTTCTTGGTTTGATGGTGAGTAGGCCACCAAATTTTAGGAGTTAAGAGTTCACTTTTTGCTCTAGATTACTCATTTATGCTTTTCAGAACATTCTCCATTTCTCTGTTCCTTTGCTTCATGGAACATCTTTTGGATAGCTAATAAGTGAACCTGGTGACTTTCTCTTGTGTTACCAACACTTTCCTGTGAGTTAGGATGAAGATATTTTTTGAACAATTCAGCCGACCTCTTTAGTCCCCTCTGAGAACAATTTACCACAAGCTTCCAAGTGCTATAAGTTTTCTTGGGCCTGAAGAAGAAACAGGGACTATGGTTGCCATAAATAGGCACTTCTAAGGCTAGTCCATACACCTGAGGATCATTTAAGAATCTTCTTAATTCCCAGCCTCATTGTCATAAATAACATAATAAATGTGCTAGGCACCGGGGCTCAGACCTATAATCCTACATACTCAGAAGGTTGAGATCTGAGGATCATGATTCAAAGCCAACCCAGACAAGAAAGTTCATGAGACTTTTCTCTCCAATTAAGCACTAAAAAAATCCAGAAGTGGGCCAGGTGCTGTGGTTCACACCTGTAATCCTAGCTACTCAGGAGGCTGAGATCTGAGGATCAAGGTTCAGAGCCAGCCTGAGCACTAAAGGGCCTGAGACTCTTACTTCCAATTAACCTCTAGAAAAAGGGAAACGTGGCTTTGCTCAAGGATAGGGTGGTAGCCTTGAGCTGAAGAGCCCAGGGATACCGCCCAGGCCAAGTTCAAGCCCCTTGACCCACAAAAAAGAAAAAAAAAATCCAGAAATGAATTGTACCTTAATTGATAGAGTGCTATCTTTGATTAACAAAGCTCAGGGACAGTGCCCAGGCCCTGAATTAAAGCCCCAGGACACACACACACACACACACACACACACACACACACACACACACACACTCTGACATCTCTGTCATAGGTCAAATGGGAGTTACATTCCTGTAACCAGGACACTTGACTAGCAAATACAATTAATGGTACATGTGTAAAATTTAACTTAAGTGAAACTTCCTTAAGGAATCGTAATTAACGCATTGTCTATCATTACCAAATGCATTGTGGGAATGGCCATGCAACATTGAAGAACTATTATATAACCATTACCTGCTACTTGAAAATTCCATCACACAGGATCCTTCCTGTGAAGGGAACCCTGGTAACTCCTTAACCCCTGTTAGCCTTAAATTGCTCAAGCTGCTATTACTCCGGATCTAGAGCTCTGTTGCTCAGCTCTACTCCCATGCTGTGGAAAGTATTCCCACTTTTTTCTCTTTGTACTTTCATCTCAATGAACTTGTGCTTCTCTCATGACTTGGGTGAAGTTCCCAAAATTCTTTGAGATGACATGACCATGTAGAGACAATTAATCTATGTAGAAGATATGTAATGCTATGTAGAAGAGAGCAATTTATTGCTTCCTTATTACATTTGGTTTTGCTTGTCTGAGGGTATGGTGAAGAATTTTAGTACTGTCTTTTCACTACTAAAGTATAAACAAATGAAGGTTTTATTCATCTAGAGGACTGGTAGTTCCAACCTAATTAAATGATTCAATAATCATGTATACAGCTGGTGTCATAGAGGCAATTCCTTTGAATTCCGGGCCCAATGTCTACTTTCTTTCCTGAAAAGGCATGGAGCCCAGGGTATTATGGTTTCTGAGTTCCAGTAGGGCTCCAGGAAAATCTTGTCTGTTGGTATTTAGGCCTTGAGTAGACCCTGTCCACAGTGAACAACATCTAATATCGTAGAATCGACAGAAGGTGCTTCCTAGAGTCAATCCTTAAAAATATGGTGTCTTCTGCATTTCTTTCTCAGAAATTCCTCATTTGAGAGAAGATTAGCCATGGCATGAAAACATTCAGCCCTCCAGAGAGGTAAAGGAACTATTCAGTTGTTAATACCAAGTCTCCCCCTAGAGACCATTACTGATCTTATCCCATGTAGTGTGATATCCCATACTTCCTCCATAGCTTTCACCATTATTATTGAGCCACCTTCAAAGTAGATTCCTCAGCTCTATTCAAGCCTTCACGTAATGGCATCCTGACTACAAATTCAGGAGACACCCCTAGCCCAAAATACCCAGTCATTCCACTCCTGACTTCTTAGACATAATAATTGTGTGAGACAACAAAACTCTGCAGCCCACAGAACTCATAAGATAATTTCACCGCTTTAAAGTTTAGGGTAATCTTTTGTACAACATACTAAGTTTATTTTTAGCTGAAACTTTTTGCCATTTATTATCTACATAAAAAATTCTTTCCAAGCCAGGTACTGATGGCTTAAGCCTATAATCCCAGTTAGTCAACAAACTGAGATCTGGAGGGTCATGGTTTCAAGCTAGCTTGGGCAACAAAGAGACTCAATCTCTAAACTAATAATCCCAAAGCAGTGCTGGAACTATGGCTCAACTATTAGGGCAAGCAATATGAATGAGCACACAAAATCCTGAATTGAAACCAATAGTGGAAAAAACCCTTTCCCATTATGAGAATAAAGTTTCTTCCTAATCGCTTTCTGATCTACAAGAGAAAAATGCTAGCCCTCCTATGAATATGCCTTTAAAGACTACAAAGTATTGAACTTAACTGAAAATAATGGTAATCAATTTGGTCACTTTAAATTTTGTAAAGGGCAGGAAGGTGATGACTGCAAAAAAAAATATGTGATTCCAGCCACCTGCAAAAAAACCAAACCAAACCAAACCAAAACAGTTACATGTGTTAAATGTCTGCGAAGTCTTATGTCCTTCTTCCAACAAAAAATACATCTCATTTTGACATTATTGTGACATTCAATATGTTATTAACATTATCTTCACAAATTTAAAAAAATATTGATGAATTTAGAGGTATCTTGGTTTTAAAAATTAAATAACTTTGTATTCTATAATATTGATACATTTCTCCAGCCATTCCTTTTCTTGTTTTTAACATGTAACAATTACAGTCTATTTTTTAATTCACCCTATTATCATGTTAATTTAGTAATTTTTATGTGATGGGCTCTGAACCAGATGTAAACAAAACAGCATGATTTTGCAACTTTTCAATGTTGGAATAAATTCAGGGTATGAAAAGCTTAAAGGAATCATTTTAACCCATTTTTTTTGTATCTATGGTATCAACTCTGAGCTGGATGCTGGTGGTCTAAAAGTTCAATCAAGGTGCTGGGAGTTTGGCCTAGTGGTAGAGTGCTTGCCTAGCATGCACTAAGACCCGGGTTTGATTACTCGGTACCACATACATAGAAAAAAAAAGCCGGAAGTGGTGCTGAGGCTCAAGTGGTAGAGCTCTAGCCTTGAGAAAGTCCAAGGATAGTGCTTAGGCCTTGAGCTCAAGCTCAGGACTGGCAAAAAAAAAACAAAACAGTAGTAAAAGTTCAATCAAATGCCCCAGACTAATGATAATATAATGATGACATTGTTTTTGATACTTGGCAAAGCATTGTCTTATAATCATCAGATAACCCTCACAAAACTACTTCATGATCGCTAGCATTTATTACCGGCATTATCCATCTGCCCACTTCTAAACTCTCCCTTTGATTGCATAAGATTCTTCTGTCATGCATTCTCAAATTTATTTCTCTAGAGCACTTATCTCACCTGCAATCAATAGTGAACCATACTATTAAAAAAATCTGCCTCCCTTTGTAGACTGAACCATGTTTCAGCTCATTGCTCTAGCTTTGTATTTAGAATATCCAAGGTACTAAATATATATTTATGGGGCCCATGAATTTATTCACTATTTTTGGTCCCTATAAATAAAAGAGCTGAAATTACTACAGTAATACAATGAACTCTGTAAGAACCACGTTTGGGCCAGTTTCCATGAAAAGGTTTCAGTGGTGCTTGGATTACACAGAATGTGAGACCAGCTGGAATCGTGTGCCTCCTACTTTGATTCTTGTTTTGACTTCAGTTACAGCAACAGCAGGACTAACACCATACTTACAGGTGAGAGAGGAACAGAGGAGATGATAACCTATATGTAATTCCCTTTCTCTTTTTTTTTTTTTGTAATTCCCTTTCTTATGGTTCTTGTTTCACATGCTAGACTCCTTCAGTAAAAGAAATCTTGCTAGGGATGAGAATGGAAAGTTGAAACAGAGACTTTATTTTTCAAGCGGAAGTATTGCTTTAATATTAGTTATTATTGTAAATTAACTGGGTATATAATTCCCTTAAAATCAGCTGTATTAAATTTAAATTTATTTTTGCAAATATTACAAACTATGAAAAAATGAGACAGGTTTGCCTTAATATTTTATGTATCTTATTATTTCCTTGTATCAATTACAGAATCTGAATGCATGGGTTTGTCTAATAGAAAATATGCCTGCATAATAGTAAATTATAGTGTTTTATTCCCTACTATAAAAGCTGGTACCTTTATTTAGAAAACTGTATTTAAACTGTAACCCCTCTATACATTACCCCAACAATAAAAATAAAATTAAAAAAGAAAAAAAACTGTATTTACTCATTTGCATTTTTTGTTTTTGCTCATGTCAATTTCACTGCAAAGTCTAACTCTATTAAAATACATTTGCCTGTAGCCATGCCATCTTTAAATTTTCCTTAATTTGCATGCATTTCATATCTCAATTGAAAACCAAAAATATCTGACATAAAGTCCATACATAACAGTACTTTTGATTGACAGGAAGGTTTATTATGCATTGATATGACATCATATTTATGTATAACAATGACTTTTTGACTGACAACTAAGCAAAGATAGAATTCTGAACATCTTCTATGTATCATTTATTATAATACAAACTAAAATATCCACATAATTGACTGAATTTTTCAATTTTCATACCAATTTCTAAGCGGTGAGTGTGAGAGGGCATGATGAGCGGATGTCTTATTATTTACTTTGTCCTTTTAGTGGTTAAAATGATATTTTTGTCATAGCAGAACGTCATAGGGGTTTTCTCATTTTTTCCTTTGGTGTTTTGTGTGTTATAAGTGGCAATGTCAAAATTAAATTAGGTGATTATAAAAACAGGCGTGCTCCCTTTTGTAGAATATTCACAAGGTGCTGATGGTGAATTCCTTGGTGGGGTTTTGCAATACAGTGTCAAGGTTAAATGTGGACCATGCAAAAGACATAACCCACAATAATACACACCCATGTCAATTGATTTATATGTGTTTCTAGAGCCTCCCCAAAAGAGCACTCGCACCCCTAAGACAAGATCTGAGCACAAGAAGCACTGAGGTAGTGCCACCAGACAACATATAACTAAGTGATAAACGAAGTAAACTGTGATTTGGTCTGTGTTCTAAGATCTCAATTCAGTCTGAACTTTTTTCCCCCTAACCAGCTGGTGATGTGTTAAATAGAACTGCTTTAAAAGTTTCATTAGCTCTGTAGCCTCAGCTGTTATGTGAACAAGGCATCTACTAGCTCTACTCTTCATACAAGAGAGGCATTGCAGAGAAAGAAAAATCTGCCCTGAGCAAGGAATGTGGATACCAAAGCTAACAACGACATAGGTATGTCTAGACAGACAAGAGCCATCGTGGCAGGTAGACAGTTTGCACCTAGCTAAGATCTGTATTGTGTAAGCAGCGATAATAAATGACCTTGTACTTCACAGCTTTAGTGTTTAAAGGAATACAAAAGCAGAGAATGACCACACTAAAATAATATAATCCTTAACTCATCCGTCCAAAGATATAACTATTAATACAAGAAGGCATCTAATTTTCAAAAGCAAATTTGAACCCTGATAATTAGCCTGGTGAAATGATTAGAACTTCTGTGATGGTCACCAGGTTTCAAGCTCTAGATGAGGCCACATCACTCAAGCCCTCCTCTGGGGAAGAGTTGCAGGTGTACTCATATTATTATTGTGGGTTGTTGTTTTCTAAATGTTGCATGGGAATATGTTTCTGTGATATTTACACAAAGGGAGATGGTCCAGTCTATAACCACACAGTGAAAATAATGAGATGATATATACCTTCTGACTCTGGCCTTGAAAACACATGGGCAGGATCCCAAATCATCAGTCACTGGAGAGAAAGAGCAGTCCTTGGTTGAAAGTAGAGTATACAGCAATAGAAGATTGTTGACCCTTTTAGAAAAGCAGCCACCCTGTTCATTGTTGGTCTATTGCCTCTTCTTACATCCTTGATAATGATAAGCATAGACTTAGATATTTGTTTTTCTAACAATTATACCCTGGGTTCAAAAGGGATACATTCGAGCAATTTGTGTTAAGTTGGTATCTGAAATGACCCATTTGTTTAACTTTGGGAAATAACAACTACTTCAAAATAATTCTGGTTTATTGTATTTAGAAACACTGCACTCCATCTGGGTGAGGCCATTGGCAGTCAAATTTAATTTTCAATAGTAATTAACAAGGAAATCAACTTTAACCTTTCTTCTGAAAGTATAAAGCCCTATGTTATATTTTCAGATAATACAAAGTGAAATAGATTCCATTTTATTTTGTGAAAAAATAACCAATAATTCAAATTAAAGTAATACTATCCAGTGATATTCTGGCTTGGGATTAGATAAATACCTTTTTTCTCATCTGTATGTGCTGATCCTGTGGTGTGAACTCAGACCCAACACATTGTTCCTAGGCTATTTATTTTTCTCAAGGCTAGTGCTCTCATACTTGAGCCACATCTTCACTTCCTGATTTTTAGTGATTAATTGGGGATAAGGGTCTCCTGGACTTTTCTGTGTAGGCAGGCTTTACACTGTAATCCTCAGACTTCAGCTTCCTGAGTAGCTAGGATTACAAGTGTGATACTCAAGCCCATCTAAGCTTCGAAATCCTTTAAAGAGCAGTGTCTGGTTCACAACAAAACTAATTTCTATGTATTATATGGAGATTTCCTATATTCAGTATGTTTACCTATGATTACATTCCTCCATGATCAGTCTTTTCATTTATAATTAGTGACTAGATAAGTTCACGGCTTTTTTTTTTTTGCCAGTCCTGGGCTTGAGCTCAGGGCCTGAGCACTGTCCTTGGACTTTTTCTCAAGGCTAGAGCTCTACCACTTGAACTTCAGCACGACTTTCGGTTTTTTTCTATGTATGTGGTACCGAGGAATCGAACCTGGGTCTTCGTACATGCTAGGTAAGCACTCTACCACTAGGCCAAACTCCCGGCCCAAGTTCACAGTTTATATAGGATTCACTCTTGCTGCATAGTCTATAAATTTGGACTCATTTATGATGACATGTAGCCATCATTATACTAAAAGCAGAAGATTTGCACTACCCCCCAAATCCTCTGTGCTTTTAGCTGCTCATTCTTCTTCATCTAATTCCTGGCCACCATTGATCTTTTTACTGTCTCTATTCTGTTTTTTCTAGACTATCACGATAAATTTGGAATCAAACAGCCATTTGGACTGGGCACTATTTGTCTCCTCCACTACCTTTGCATAGCTTGAGAGCTCATTTCTTTTTAAGATAATATAAATAATATTTCATTGTTTACATGTAAAACTGTTCAGGTAACCATTCACCTACTGAACACCTTCTTGGTTGCTTTCAAGTTTGGGCAATTATGTTTCATTTCCCCTGTGATTTATAGTAGTGCAGTTCATAGGACACTGGTTTTGTTCTTTTTCTATCGATATCATCAAAAAATCGCTTGATAATTATTTTACAAATATGTGTGTATATATCTATGTATGTATGTTTATAAATATACATATATATATGTACATATCCTCTAATAACATGGATTGCAATTTCCCAAATTTTGGGAGGCCGGTTTTAGGACCAGCAAAGCTAACTTGGAAAATCGAAATACACACTGTATGTTGTGTGGTAATGGAAATTAAACAACTGTAGCCACAATAACATCATTTTACAAACCTGAGTTTCTCCTCTAATCACCCAGGGAGCTCGTGGAGATGCAGGGCAGGGCACCTGTGTCACTGCTGGCAGCTAGCCAGTGGGAATGGACAGGGCCCCAGGCAGCAGCCAAACAGGCACAGACTTGTTTCTGCACTCCTGAGACACCCTCCAAGGACTTTCAGCATATTTCACAGGGGAAGCCTGCCAAGTGCTAGGTCCTTCATGACCTTGATTACTGGCTTTTATTTTTCCTTTGTTGTGTTTTGGAAGAGGGAGCCAAAAGGGCATGTCCAGACAGGGAAAATTGGCCATACATTCTAATATAGCCTAATTCATTTGCATAGACAGCTGAGGGGACAGCAAGTTAACACTAAGCTTTCTAGAATTTTCTCAGAACACATAGACTACCATTTGAAAAGGGGGTCATTTCAAAAATCAGGAAAATAAAAGAGAAACGAGTCATGCCTGCCCTCATCACCCAAGAAGGAATGGTAAGAGAGCAAGAAGAGTAGGCACAAATTGAACTGCCCACATCTGTGAACACACTTCAGGACTGCCAATGCTTTTGTTTCCATCACAACTGTGAGGTCTTTCAACATCTGTTTAGACGTACAATCTTCTGCTAATGTTGGCCAGAAGGAGGAATGCTGGTAGGAAGGATGCTGTTTAAACAGTCATGACTGGAAATGGTTTTTGGTTTACATACACAGATTCAAACCAGATAGTGCTGGGGGAAGTGAAAGGAAACATCCAGAAACATTGGCCTTGGGAAATTTTAGTAGTATACACTGAAATCCCATCTGAACACCCTTTCCCAATTGCTACACAATACGATGCACTTAAGTCCCGTGATGACTTCAGATCCAGGTCTATGAAGGACAAAAGTACTCATCCTGCTAATCTCTGTACTTCAGGGAAAATTAGTATCTATTTTTGTTATCAAACCAAAGGAGAAATAGTTGCTCTTCCATTTTTTTATTTTTCTTTTTTTCATATATTTTTATTGCAATTAATAGAAGGGTTACATGATATTTGCCAGCTAGAAGGTGCATTCATTCACATACATTTTTTAATTTTTCTTTCTAATCTCATTCCTAAGCTTTTCCTGGTAATGCCATCCCTACAATGCTTTGTACTTTGCAATCGTTCAACACTTTTTAAACTCTTCACATACTAAGTAAAGTTACATCCTAGCTGGGAGCAGGCACATCACACCTGTAATCGTTCCTACATAGGAGGCTGAGATCTGATGACCATGGGTTCAAAGCCAGCCTGGGAAGGAAAGTGTGTGAGACATTTTCTTCCAGTTATCTACTAAAAACAGAACTGTCCTGTGGCTTATGTGGTAAAATACTAGCTATGATTAGAAAAAGCTAAAGGACAGTGCCCTGGCTCTGAGTTCAAGCCCTAGTACAACACACACACACACACACACACACACACACACACACACACGCACACACACACACACCCTCCTCACCAAATCAAAAGACCATAAATTACATCCTATGTTTTCACCATTTTTGCCACCCCCACCCCACACTGTACCCATTTCACCTTTATTAGATTTAAATCGAGAATAGTAGTATGGGAAAAAATGCCTCATTCTGTAGTTTTCCAATGTTTTTTCTGTTCTTTCTCAACTTCATAATTCATTACTTCCTCCTTTTCTGTGAATTCTGTGTAATAAGTAGATTACTTTATATACATACATCTATAGCCACGTGTACATGTATACATATACTTGAAATTTACCTATTATTCAATGAAAAAAATTAGGATCACATCAAATTTAAGCTCCCAGATATCTCCATATAATATATTTCTTAAGAAATGAATGTAAGTCATTCTCCATTAAAAATAGAGAAGATGGTTTAAATGATGAGAAAAGTCTATAGCTCCCTAGAGAGTGAGATATTATGATAATCATTTTCAAAATTCGAATGACTACAGTATTATTAGACAGCAAAAGGAAAGCTTTACAATCCATGGAACTAAACCACACACCACACCATACACACTCACACGTACACACACACACACACACACACACACACACACACACACACACACAAATCAGTAGGTATCAGTATAGGAAAATGTACCCCCTTATACTCAGGGTAAATTAATTTTGTTACTGAAATGTCATTATGTTGTCATATTTCCATTCTTATCACTTATTCAAACATATCCATTTTCCATCCTAATGTTTCATAGCTAAGATAATTGAACTTTGCAGTTTTTATCTCAGGCTTATATTACTTAAAAATCTCTGTGAGCATTATTACAAGGAAAGGGCAAAGGCAGAGACAGGCCTTATTTAGCTCTCATGGTTTATGATTGCGTTGAAGCTCACAATTGATTATAACTTCCTAACCTCTCTTTTCCTACTCATTACCCTCTTCATTTTATACCAGCATTTCCAGCTATTAGACTATCTTTATTTAGGAGGCACAGAGGAAAAGACCAAGAAGAATCTGAAAAATCATATATTTTTGTTGTGATGTTTCAATTTAATGCAGGTTTAAAAAGGCTGAACTGTCTAAGGTACACTAAATATTCATTAGGCAGTTTAGCTTTTACTAAGTTCTAAATGAAAATGACCCAGCAAAATCAAATTGAAATTTCATAGAGTACTTTTCAAATATGGTTCTAAAACATACATTAAACAAAATGCATTCATTTGAATGCAAGTCTCTCTCTTTCTCTAGAATATATACACACCCTAGGGTCTATTATGCTTTCACTTCAATGCCTCCAAAATGTGTGTGGTGTGGATCAAATAAATAGTTCAACAGCTTTCATAAGCAAACAATCTTATGGTCTGATATATCTACAAACCTCTTGTGCTATTTCTTTATGCTTCCCCACTTACAAAGGTTAATGCAAATTTCATTTGAATTCAAGCAAAATATTCTGCATTATTTTCTACATAGACAAATCTGTTCAGAAAGAGCCTATCAGAATTTATTCATGTGAATCCAACAGCCCTTCATGGACTTGTAGAAGCATAGCAAAATATGCTCAATTTCAGGAATCAGACTTGTCCTGGCTGGCCCAGGAATTGTAGTATGTAGAGAAGGAAGGACTTTAGAAATCACCCATATGTATGTATGTATGTATACACATACATATACATATATATACATACATATAAATCAGCATATATTCAAAATAAACTCATATTATTTCAGAAAGTGCTTCACAACTGGTAATAAAATCCCTTGTTTTGATGCCTGTTTTATTTGATATTAATTTAGGGACTGCAGCTGTTATAGCCATACAGATTTCATCATACAGCTTATTATGTCTTAACTTTCAATTTATTTGTGTCTCTCTTTATGACAATGCATTATCTTTGTATAACTACATAAAGGTACTAAAAACTATGATTTAAAATTCACTTTAGTGAAAAATTGAGAGAGTATAGATGGTTCTGATTGTTCATGCAGTAACAAACCCCAGCCATTTATGTCATTTTGTTTTTATTATCTATTTGTACATCTTTTTTCAAATATACTATTCCTTCTTTTATCTCTTTTGGCGTAATGTGAGATTGTTTTAATACACATTTAATTTAGACTTGTTTCACATATACCTCAGTTCTCTCATTATTAATGATTATTAATGTCTATCAGTAATAGGCACATTAATAGAGATACATGATTCACCAGGTTCCACCGATTTATTATATTTGTTCATAGTAAATCAGATTTATTCATGCTTCCTTAGTTCTTATCTAATCTCCCTTTTTGTTCTAAGATTCCTAGCTAAATATCACATCATATTCAGTTTCCTCAAAGTTCCCTTGGTTGAGGTAGTCTCTCTGACTTACCCTGTTTTGTATGAACTTGACAGATTAGGAAGAGAATATACATCTTGTAAATATATACATTAGGATATATATATATATATTTATATTAGGATCTCCGGATTCATCTTACTTCTTACCTCTGCTTAGACTGAAGTGGTGTATGTTGGGAAGACTAGCTAGGCAAACCTTCATTTTTACATCGTATCACATACAAGATAGTAGCAGAGTTCCTCACAGGTGATATACACCTGATACCAGATGAAGGAAGGGTTATCAGTTTCTCCAACACAAAGTTAAGATTTGTCTGCCAAGGCTGCCTTCAATCCACCATCCTTAAATCTCAGCCTCTTGAGTAGCTAGATTTTATGTGAGCTGCTGGTGCCTGACTGATCAAACTTTATTTTAATTAGATGGACTTTGGCAAATATTTTCTCTCTGTCAATGACTTAGCTTTTTACTTCCTTTATAGTGACCTTGGCAAAGTGGAAGTTTAAAATTAAATAAGTTCCAACTTCCCAGTGTTTTAGTTCATGGCTCATGTCATTGGAACTGTACATCAAACCTAATGTCAACTAGGTTTTCTCTTGGGATTTACTTAAGAAGTTCATATTTGTCATTTAAATCCATAATACAGATCAGTATATTTTTATGGAGTGTATACAATCTGCTGCCTTGGCTTCTTTTTTTCTTTAATCTTCTTGGAAATTATTACTGTTATGTCTTATTGTAAAAAAAGGTTGCTTTTCCATAAGTCATATACTGAGCATAATGCTTTTGGACAATGTCACCCATTCCTGTGCTTTCCTCTATTTCCCTGTCCCTGTCTCTGCTCATAAATTGCATAGTTCATTTTTTTTACATAGTATAGATTGAATGTCATGACTACATTTGCTCACTCTTCCTGCCTCTATTCCTGTGTCCCCTACTTGCCATTCCCCTAAAGACACAAAAACAACAGCACAAACCATAACAACAACAGCATGTTGTGATTTCCTGTTGGGAGCCAGAGTGGAATCAAACTGTACCTTGATTTGCATCAGACAATGGCTTTATTGTCTTATTGTTTTCTGGCCTTATTCTGTTTAAATGACCTGAGATTTACCATATGAATGTAACACCTGGAAGTTCCCTGGGTCTGAAGGAGGGAAGAAGCGGGAGTGAAAAATAAACGCGGCAGTCTTTACCTGGACTGCGGACATTCCGGACCGGTGTGTCTGTCTCTCTTCTATTTCTTCCTAGTCCTTGCCCCCTATTTCAGGAACCCCAATCTGCGAACCCTGGTTTGCTGCCGGTTGGCCCCGGCAATTTCCTAGAACTTGTTTGGGTAAGTAATATTTCAGAAGTTCAGAAGAGTTCCACCTTCGGGCTCCTCCCTCCATGGTGTGTTCATGCATGGGGTCCTGCACTGAGTTTCTTACAGATGGATATCCTTTGTTCCAACATCATTTGTGTAAAGACTATTCTTTATTCTCTTTTTTGTTTTGTTTTTGCCAGTCCTGGGCCTTGAACTCAAGGACTGAGCACTGACCTTGGGCTTTCCTTAAGGCTCTACCACTTGAGCCATAGCACCACTTCCGCTTTTTTTTTTCTATGCATGCGGTACCAAGGAATCAAACCTGAGTCTTCATGCATGCTAGGCAAGCACATATTAACGTTCTCCAGAACCACCCTCACAGTGGGATTTTCCACTTTCTTTGGCATTTCTCAACCTAACGGACCCTCAAGATTAACCATCAGCCCCATCAGAAGATTAACTGATTAGCGATCCTAATTTTTTTTTTACAAAACTTTTGATAATTTCTTAGATAGAAGGTTAATATGTCCTGGTGATGGGGAGTATCATGTCACAGGCCAAAGACCTCGATGGAATAAAAAGGGAAAACTCTCCTTCCACACTGTGTGTTCTGCTCCGTAATGCCTTCCTTGATTCAGTGAGCCAAAATCATGTGTCAAATCTTTTCTTCCCCAATATGTATTTTAGGCATTTGCTTCAGTGAAGCAAAAATCAGCTAGCAAAGGGACATTATCCTGGATCATCTTAAAGGCACAAATCTAAATGCAAGATTGCTTCAAATGAAAGGGAGAGAGACACTATGGAGGGCAGCAGTGTCAGGATTGCAATATGAGCAAGACTTGCCAGGCTACACAGAACAGGCAAGGGAAGAAAGGAGCCATCAGCTACGAGTGTAGTGACTGCAGAAATAAGATAAAAATTAAAAGAGAAATAAACATAAAAACAAACAGAATGACATTGCCCCATTTGTAAGGAAATGGAAAGATTAAGAAAAAAATCATATTAAGTGAAGTAAGCCAGACTCAAAGGAATATAGGCTCAATGGTTTCCCTCAGTAGAAACCTTGGGCTCTCCTAGCAGAGATTTACAATAGAACAAAACCTAGATGTATAATAAGGCCATGTAGAATGCCGCTAAATGAAAGGACCTCCAGGATATAGAAACAAAAGCCATATAACGAGTGATGGTTGTCCTTAATGTACTATGTTATTTCTCATCTCTTTTTCTGTCCCTTGGTTATCTCATATTGTTACAGTATTTCACCTGGTTATCTGATATATTGTATATATGTGTATTTGGTTATTTGAAGTCGGATAGGGAAGGGAGGAAAACAAGATGAGGGGCAAGGGTAGGGAGAAGGAAATGGGGACGAAGACATGGGAAAGGGTATCAATGTATGTAAAGTAATGCACCTTCTATCTGGTGAATATAATGTAACCCTTCTATTAATTACAATAAAAATATATGAAAAAACATGAAAACAAACAATAAACCAATACTTTAGAGCCTTTAGAAAGGAATACAACCCAAGAAATTGAATTTAGTTCAATAAAATATATTAGATCACTTGTGAACTCTAGAACAGTAAGATAACAAATTTGTGTTATGTAAGTCAGTAAATTTGGAATAATTTGTTTTGACTTCAATAACAAGTTAGTATAATTGCCTTTTCTCCTTTGTCAATTATACTTCTTCTCTACTCATTTATCTCACCTTCCTTCTTCCTTCTGTTCTTGTGGTATTATAGGCTGTACTGAACCTTGGGCCTCTTGTGTGCTAGGTAAACCCTCTACCATTGAACTCAATTTCCTACCCTGAATTCACCACACTCAGTTATTTTACTGATATTGTATTGCCTTGATAACTGTAACTTTAAAGTCATTCCTGAAATTATATAGTGTTATTTGTATCACTTACATATTTTTTGTTTTTACTATAATGGCAGAGTTGAATATTTACAATAGAGATCATCAACCCTTACAACCTGAATTATTTACTATCTCCTCCTTTACAGGGGACTTATCTGATTCTTGGTCTATACCATTTCTGTTAATATAACTAGTCATTTAAGATAGTCATCACTACAATGTAGAGGTCTGAGCTTTTACTATAATTTGTCTAGGTATGAATTTTTAAGTGTTTATAGCTTATTACGAGTCTGGACTGTGTAGGTTATTGTTTATAGTTAGTTCTGGAAATTTCCAAATCTTGCCTTTATAACATCCACCCTATTTTTTAAAATTTCTGAACACAAATCCACCTCACTCTCTGTGCCATGTCTCTAATAGGGCTTTTGTCTATTTCCCTTCTCTTCTCCATTCCAACTTATTCGGCCTGCTGTGTCTTACCATTTCTGTAACTTAGTCCTCTGTGCAACTGGTACAATCTACTGAATTTCTAAATTAACTATTGTGATTGTTTTTAGTCATAGTTCTGCTGATTTCATTCCAAAATGCTTGTTTTCTTACATTCTCTCTTCCTCTGCTCATATCTTCAAATATTTTTTTCATTTATGGTTGTGTAATATAATGGGTAATGCATCTATTTGTATTATTTACAGTCTGTTTGTTGAGGTGTGTAGAATATTATCTATAAGAATTTCTTGAAACCTGTGATGGAGGTATTTACTCCAAAGACGATGGGCATTTGTTCCTCAGGTGTTTGGAAGCCTGATAGGTCTATGATAACTGGAATCCACAGTGTTAAACTTAGCTAGTGCAAACTGATCTATGAGCCCAAAGGGTTTGCTTTTGTTTAAAAATTTTAAAAGAAGAACTTTCTTGCCAGAAAGGAGGAATCTGATTCCTTTATAACGCATCTTTGCTCTCTTACAAAGAAATGCCTCTGGGATCCTGGCTTTGCTTAGTTTTGATTTACACCTTATCAGTGAAAATCAAAAGACATACAAAAGAATTGCTTAAAGTTCTTAGTTGTTTTAGCAAAAAGTTAAGACACATATGGTATAGTGCTGACAGAAAGGAAAGTCCAGCTTCCCTTATCCTCTGTATGCACACTCAAGCCACACAAAGGCAAATGACTTGACTGTGGTTGCATAGCTCTTCTAATTCAGGATCAATATGTATTGTTCTTCCTTTTCCAAAGATCTATTTGTTGTTATTTAAAATAGTTCTGCAAAGGTGTTAGAGTTTATCATATCCACTGACGTGTAATAATGTATCTTGATTAGAGTCACATCTTCTATCCTTTGCCCCCCTCCCACTCATCTCTACCTCTGTCCATCTCTTCAAATTTCCTGTTTCCATGTTCACTTCTGCACATTGATCTTATGACTATATTGCCCTAGTGTTTCTCTTTCCACTCATCCACTCCCCCTCCTTTGAGTCTCTAGTCCCTGTTCTTCAAAAGAAAAAAAAATAACACACTTCTAAAAGAACTTAGGATTCTGAAAACAATAATTCCTGGGACAAATGTGAATATCCATCAATATTTGATAGCATAGATAACTTATTAAATAGATTTTCATATAAGATGCATTTAGGTCCACAGAGCCTATCATTTGATTAAAGATTTTCATCAGATTCAAGGTCACCCTCATCTCAAGTCAGTGTACCTCAGAACAAATGTCTTTGTTTCACTTAAAATTTTCCAAACTGCTCTACTTCCTAAGCACCAAGGGAATTGCTAGCTGCTATCCTAGGACTTAAACTCAAATCTCTGGCATTATCTTTACTTTCAAATCTTCTTCCACATATACTCACTTATCAATCTGAGTAGCTTCCTTGGCTTTGTCAATCCTTCCTTGGGGCCTGATCAGTTCCTGATTAGAATATGGTCAATTTTATTCTGTTTCTCTAGTCTCCAACATCTGTTTCAACCGTATATAAAACAGACACACACAAACTATGCATAGTTTATACTTCTTTTGTTAACATCTTATGTAAATAAACACTTAAAAGTCTCATGTTTTCCCTCTAGGATTAGTGTTCTAAATCTTAGAGAGGGTGGATAAATGAAAAGAGTAACCAATTTTGACCCTTAAATCTGATACTTTGTCTTTTACAGCAAGTGATAGCTATACATTAGTGTTAAGGTAACACAATACCCTTCAGTCCATTGGAAATGAAGTCTGGACTGTCAAAGATTTTTCTACCTAGGCTAGTCTCAAATTTCCATCCTCTGATCTCAGCCTCCTCAGTAACTAGGAATACAGGCATGAGCATCCAGCTTGGTTTATTTTTAACATCCTTCCAAACGCACTTACCAGCAAACTTAAACTTAAAATGGTTTAACATGATATACTTCTAAATGCAAGCAAAATGTCTTCAAAAGTCCTCTATCTCTTAGAATAGCTGGAAACGCAACACACATTTCCCTGTGGAAATTAATTCACAAGATCAAGAAGTAGACCTCTTATCTATCCATTCATTCATACTTTAATACTAAATAATGCTGGTGACTTAAATGGTACTAATACTTCATGTGACTCCATGTAGTAATTTAATCAAGTTGTGCAGAAGACTGAACTAGACTAGAGGCAGTGGAGTAAAAAGTAACAGACGGTAGAGATATTTCAAGAGGTAAGGAGAAAAAAAATTAGCACAGAAAGAAGATAGTCTCAAGATACTAGGAAGCAGGATGGAGTCTTGATAATGACAAAAAGAAGCAGAAGCAAGGACAATATTGACTTATGTGGAATCTTGGATTGAAGGCCATTCACATGGAAGTGAAGATGTAAGAATGAAGGGGATGTGATAAACTAGAATTTTTAAGAGAAGTATTTTTGTTTCATGTAAAAATTTGTATACGTCTTTGACAAATATACTTTTATGGGATAAATTTGTATAGAATTAAAAAAGAAGGCTAACATTTATCAGATATACTATAACACATAGAAGGAAGACTGCTACATATTGAATATATTTTACCTCTCATCTTTTAGAGTGCTTTTGATTTAAATGAAGTACTTCTTTTATATCAAAGTACCCATGCTTTCAATGGCCCCAGGCTGTCCCAGTTTGTTATTACTAATAAACAATATAGATACAGTTATATTTTGTGGTGGTTACATCCTAGTTGAAGAGAGCAATAATAAACACACACAATAAAAAATAAAGATGATAATTTTGGAGTTTTCTCTGTGGAAAAACCAATCAGGTAGCCAAGTACTGAATGTCAGCTTCTGAAATTAAGAATGGGCAGTTGAATGAGAGCTACTTTAAATATGGTGATGAAGTTGTGTCAGAATAGGAGCAGAATGAATAATGGAAAACATATGAAAGCTGTTACTGGTTTGTATTTATTATTTAAGGATTACTATTACTTAAATCTTCAAGACACTTTGTGACAATATGACTAGGCCAATCAAGGGTATGACCTACAATATCAAGATAAGCAAAAGGGCAAAATTTTTAAATTATTTTTTTTTTGCCAGTCCTGGGCTTGAGCTTAGGGCCTGAGCACTGTCCTTGGACTTTCTCAAGGCTAGAGCTCTGCCACTTGAGCCTCAGCACCACTTCCGGCTTTTTTTTTTCTATGTATGTGGTACTAAGGACTCGAACCCAGGTTTTCGTGCATGCTAGACAAGCGCTCAACCACTAGGCCAAACTCCCGGCCCCTAAAATTAATTTTTAAACACAATATATGCTTTGAATTTTTTGACTAGAAAAGCTTTGCCCAGCCTCATTAATGTTTCTATCAACAGTTGTTTTGATACATTTTAAATTGAATATCTGTTGCAGAAAATAGAGCAAACCATGTGTCTATTGAATATTGGTTCTCACTTTTGACCTACAAGTGGCTTATAACGAGCAACCCCTCCCCCCCCAGAGAAAAGGAAAGTTTTTCTTAAGGAATTGTTATTGTTTGGGTCCACATACTAATTTGGTAAGTAGCAAAAGGCATTTACCAGGTGATTTATTCAGTTACTTCAGTGGATCAGCTCAAATGAGTAGAACACTTTATTTTGAAGTTGGTTATTTTCATGGTTGATACAGTTCTCAAAGTTTTATAAAAGTTTGGATTGTAGCCCATCATATCTATAATGAACTTTGCTTTTTCACTTCCCCCCAAAAGCAACATTAAATTGTCTTTTGCCATTCCTGGGCTTGAGCTCAGGGCCTGAGCACTGTCCTTGAACTTTCTCAAGACTAAAGCTCTACCACTTGAGCCTTAGCCCCACTTCCAGCTTTTTTTTCTATGTATGTGGTACTGAGGAATCGAACCCAAGTTTTCGCGCATGCTAGGCAAGCACTCTACCACTAGGCCAAACTCTCAACCGCAACATTTAAATTTTATAAATTTACATTTTTTATTTTATAACAGAGATAAAAGAAATCGTCTCCATTATAAGGCTGGCTTTGTTGTCCAGCTTTCATACTGGAAATATCTTTAAAATATTTTGATATATATTTGTGTTTGATGATTACCAAAAAAAGAGATCAAAAATGTTTTCATTGTGGCATGATAAGGTCAGTGTATGTGCTGAAGTCTTGATCTTGGCCTTAACTTGAAGGATTTACTTACAGTTGATGTTCCTGATTCTTACTTCTTTGAGAGAATAGTTCATATGCTTGTATCACCAAAAGAGCTATTTTTAAATCCATATTGCTGTTCAGCTTCCCAGTCATTATAAGAAATGAAATGCAGATAGGACTCTGACTCCTCCTTCTTACATCCTTTTCTGCTCTTGTACCATCCATCTCTTTCAGTTTTTTTCCTTCCTTTTTAGCTCATGCTCAGTGCTCTACTGATTGAGTCCCACTACTAGCTCTGCCTTTTTGGCGAATCAACTGGAGATTGAAATCCATACGTTTGGCTGGCTGGCTGGCTTTAAACCAAGGTCCCAGAACTCAGCCTCTGCACATAACTAGGGTTATAAACATGAGCACTGGTACCTGTTCTTCCATATCTCTCAAAATCATCAATTTTTACTTCTTTACTGGATCTCTAAAAGTTACTTTTTGAACCCAACTCGCAGTCTAGTGAACTTTCTGTTCCTCTGTTCCCTTAGCAAAAATTCACCTTGTGAGATATATCTGTTTTTACTGTAATTCTCTTCCTATTCTCTTCTGAGCCTGCTGTAGTAAGGTTTGGGTCTTACTTCTCTTGTCAGAATTTGTGGCAGGTCACAAATAGATTTAACATTTTATATCCAACTTGTAATTCACATCACAAATTTATTTATCTATCAGTATTCTTTTTCTCTTCAAATACTAAAGATTTTGAAACTCAGAAGTGCCTGTCACATTCTCAGCCTCATAGGTTGTATTTCTATTTCCCACACTGGTATTTATTTTCCAATCTCTAGACACTGGGACTACTCAGAGCCAAACCAGTATACATATACTCTATGATCTCATATAGTCTCATGAGTTTTAACATTATCTTTTATTAATGCCTCCCAACTGTATTATTTCCAGTTTTATATTCTCCACTAGAATCTACATTTGCATAGCCACATGCTTATTTGTCATCTCTATTTGTGTGTTTAGTCAAGCATTTTAAAATTAATCAGAATCTCAACTACTGCCCAGACCTCAACTTCTCCTTCACAACCTCTACTATTTATTCTTTCCTCAGCAAGTACTTATCTCTTTCCTTGTGCTTAGACCAAGAAACTTGTGATACATATATTTGAAAAGTGTACTTTAGGATATGTCCAGAATCTAATCATATCACCTCTTTCTGACACTACCATTATATCATCTCTATCCCTCTCCACCTGCTCAGCTTTATTTTCCTTTGCAATCTTTACCAATATCTAATGTCAAGGGATGGATAGTGCTCTTCAAAAATGAGGAATGTTAAAGTCCTAAGCTCCTGTACCTCAGTCTCTGTGCTTATTTGGAAAGAGTGTTATTGGAGATGTAACCAACTAAGATGAGGTCTTACGAGAGTAGGTGGGCTCCTATGCAATGTGATAGATGTCCTTGCAAGAAGATAACCATGAAAGGCAAAGACCCACCAAAGAATTCTTTAAGAAGATGAAAGGAAGAATTGAGTGACACTAATCCAAGACTAGAAACCTCTCGTCAAAGTAAGCTCCTATTTAGAAGAGGCCCATCTGCTTTATTATGACTTCAGACTTCTAGCTTCTGGAATTATGAAAAAAATGCAGTTATGCTGTTTTCATAAATCCAGTTTGTGGCACTTTGTTGCAGCGTCCTCAGGAAACCAAAATAGATGGTGGATTACATATTTATTTATTTTACTTATGTATTTATGGATTCGTTGGATGACAGCTACCTAAACCGAATTCCCCAATGGCTAATATTTGTTAGCATTCTACTTTGTTGTATCTAAAATTGTCACCTAAAAGAGCTAGTGATAGTATATTATAAAATAACATCTTGGAGAATAAGTCCATTCAATTCAAGCAAAGACAGTGCCTTTGATATTCACTATGTATTCTGAAGTTTGTATTTCGAAAGAAAAATATGCTTAGAATAAGCTTGTAATAAGAAAGTTTTAACAAGAAACTGAACAAAGCTCATTAGAATATGGGGAATACAAAGATTAAAGTTAGTGAGTCACAGAAGTGGAAGATCTACAAACAAAACAAGACAAAACAGAAAGACATATTGAAGCTAAGTGTAGTGGTACATGCCTGTAATCCCAGCTAGATTGGGAATATGAGAGTTTGAGGTTAGCCTGGCTACACAGAGAAACAAAATGAAAGAAACCTAAGTAAGCAAATAAAAGACATAGAGCTAAGAATGCCACTGTTTATATAACAAAAGTAAATTCAGAAGGACAAATAATACATGTTAACTTTTGGAAATATAAACCATTTTCCTTCTCAAGAAATTGACTCCAGGGGCCGGGAGTTTGGCCTAGTGGTAGAGTGCTTGCCTAGCATGCACGAAGACCCAGGTTCGATTCCTTGGTACCACATATATAGAAAAAAAGCCAGAAGTGGTGCTGAGGCTCAACTGATAGAGCTCTAGCCTTGAGAAAGTTCAAGGACAGTGCTCAGACCCTGAGCTCAAACCCAGCACTGGCAAAACAACAACAACAACAAAAACAACGACAACAAGATTGACTCCAATAAAATAAATAAATTATTCAAAATTCATGCCAACTGATGAAGAAAACTACAAAAAGAAAAAATAATTTCAAGTTAAGAAAGATTTCATGTCATTAAAAATATGTTGAAACAAATAGAGCTTCAAAAAAGTCAAAACATTTAGTGGTGGTAATGGAGTTATTTTTAAATTATTTTATGTATGTAACAATGATAGCAAACAAATATACTGATTCTGGTATGAACCAAGAGCCTCAGTATGAAAGAAAAAAATATTGACGTATTAAAAATAAAAAAATAGCTGGTTACCAGTGGCTTACATCTGTAATCTTAGCTATTCCGGGGGCTGAGATCTGAGCATCATGGTTCAAAGCCAGCAGGAAAGTCTGAGACTCCTATCTCCATTTAATCACCAAAAAGCCAGAGATGGAGCTGTGGCTTTCAGGTTGTAGCTTCATTTATTCAATCTCTGCTGCACTCTTTCTGTGCGCTCCCCCCCTCCAAAGAGATAACTTACAAATAAGACAAAGGGTTATGAAAACAAAAATAACAACAAAGGAAAAAACCCTCTTGTTTCCATTTCTTGGCATTCATTTCGATAAATATTATTTTATATGAACAGATACCCATAGCTATTACAAGTTCATAGTTGTGTCTACTAAACAGGCCTGAGAACGAGCAAGCTTGGCAAAAGCTAACAATGGAGGAGCCATTAGATGAAAAGTTGATGGAGAACTCAGGCTGTCAACATTTGAACCCATCTATCAATGTGGGCAACACTGACTATATGACTTACAACATATATCCCTCCTGATGTGACATACTTGGCAGTACACAGCACCACCTTAATTTATGTGTGCTATGAAATGGTTCACTTGAGGCTAAACAAGCGTCCAGAGGTAACCACTACTTATAGCAAATACAATGGAAAAAGCAGCAGACAAAACGGCACCACAAGAAAGCAAACAGATAAATCCACAGAATGGGATGGTTTTTAACTACAGTGACCCAATATCTTTAACAAGTTAAATACTGGGGGTGGGAGAGAGGAAAATAAAAAGAGAGGAGAAACTTTTAATTCTAAGAGGTTTCAAGGATTTATCAATAAAATGTCATTTGGAGAAATTTTCTGGCTCCTTACTCAAGGCAAAACAATTACAGGAAGACCCTTACAGATAGCTGAAGGGAAACCTGTAATATTTGAAATACTGCAAATTGTATTAGATTTTATTGAATAGCAATTTGCCAGTTAATTAGATGCAATGATGACATAATTTTAGAAGACAATGTCCAGATTTTCTTTCTAATGAACACTGGAATGTTCAACAGTTCAATGTACTGAGGTTTGTGATTTGTCTGTAAAAAATTTAGTAAGGAAAACTAGAAGCAAGGTAAAAGAAGAAAAATATGGCAAAGATCTTGGTATTACTAAATATACATAATGGCGATAACAGGGAACATCATATTATTAATGCCTATATGTTTGAAATGTTTCATAGTAAAAACATTTGAGGCTGCTGCATTTGAAAAGTAGGGTGATATCTTCAGTGAGCTCATGTCCAGGTTTGTGTGGGAGGGGGTGGCAGAGCGGGTGACAGCGTCAAAAAGGGGCCAATTGGCAATGCAGATGGTACATGATGAATTTAGAGGATGCCACACACAGAGAAGTGAGAGGAAAGAAAGACAAAGGAGGAAAGGAAACCAGCATACCCAGAGGCAGAGGTAGAGCCACAAGGATCTTGAGTAAAGTGTGGTGTTCAGTGGACCATAGCCCTGGGACTACCTAGGAATTTGGTAAAAAGGTATAATTTCAGATCTCATCCAAGTTTTGCTGAGTCACAATCTATGTTTTGTTAGATTTTTCTGTGAAGACTAAGCGTGAGAGATATAAAAATCATTTTACTTTTGCCTTTCTAAACAATGAGTGCATCTGAATAAATGTTCTAAACTTTCATTGCAACTGAACAATGTAACACTCTTTCATTTAACAGATGTTGGTGACACATTCCTTGCCTTAATCACATTTTTATATATTTTATTATAATTAATAGAAGGTTACATTATATTCACCAGATAGAAGGTGCATTAATTCACATACATTGATACCCTTTCTCATGTCTTGGTCCCCATTCCCTCCTCCCACCCTCACCCCTCATCTTGTTTTTGCCCCTTCCCTTTCCAGTTTCAAATAACCAAATAAAAATATATCCAATGTATCAGATAACAAAGTGAGATACTGTTAATCATATTTTTAAACCTAAGTGTTGGCTTGATTTTATTTTTCATTGTCAAACTTCCGGCATTTTGCTCCATTTTAATCTAGCATAGTTCTTAATCAAAATTAAGGTAAGGTTCATTATTTTCTCACTTTGGTTACTTACTGATTGATTTTAAATATCAGAGCTATGCTATTTCTCCATTGAAAGTTTGTAGACATCACTATACCTTTAGTATTTATAAGTGTAAGTGTATACTTCTACATTTCACTTAATAGTAAAATTCAACATGTAAAATGTAAGAATAATATTTTAACAAATCACTATTCACCATTTTTTTAGGTCGGTTGTGGGGCTTGAACTCTAGACCTGATCATTGTCCTTGAGCTCTTCAGCTCAAGGCTAGTGCTCAGCACCACTTCCGGTTTTCTGGTAGTTAATTGAAAATAAGAATCTCAAGGATTTACCTGCCCCGGCTGGCAAATCTTAGCCTCCTGAGTAGGTAGGATTACAGGCATGATCCACTGGTGCCCTATTCACCTATTATCTACAGTAGTTAACCTTTTGTCATTTTTGTCTCATTTATTTTTCCTTTTATCCAATCATTAATACTTCATTTTTAGATAAAATGTTATAAGTTCTCAATTATAAAGTTTTAGAATATGATTTCATACATGTAGTCTACAAGGGGCACATTATGTTTAGCACCCAATGATTCATTTTTTTTTATAAGATGGAATCTTTCTCTGTAGCCTAGGCTCAAACTCATATCCTCCTACTTCAGATTCTCAAGGATGAAAATCACAGGCAAATGCTTCTATATGCAGCTCTCACACCAAACAATTTTTTAGCTGTGTGGAGAGATTTATAAAGCATGGAACTTACCTGAGCATATCCAATTTAGTTTCTTTATCAGTTTCACAGTTTTACCAACATTTCCACCATCAGTTTGAAATTATTTTTGTCTGCTTGTTGTCGGGGTTTTTAGCGCTCCTTGCCTACTGACCTGTAGGAGGGCCAAGGAGAACACGCCCCGACTAAAACGAGACCTAGAAAGGTTAGGGCCGACTGGCCGCCTTCACTCAGCCCTCCCTCTCCAGAGGGAAGACACAGACGCGCCAGGGAGACTGTCACAGCAGAAACTCGTTTATTGGGAAAGTACAAGGGGCTAAAGTAAGATGCAGGAGTCTATCAGCATACAGGTGGGCAGAGCAAGGGGAGGTAGGTGAGGTCAGAGAGGGCGGCAGGGCCAATCCATGGGTTGGAGGTAGCCTTATTTTACATCACAAACCACCGCCAAACCTCCCAAAGAGGCAACAGGCAGGTTGGATTTCCAAAATGAGAAAGTGAGCACTAGACCACAAGGTAGGCCTTTTACACTTGATGTGACGTGCCCCACAGCTTATAAAGAATTTATGTATTTAAGAGCAGTTATTGCCCATTCCTCCACCCAGGTAAGCTGTAGGCAAACCCTAACCTACTTCCTATTTCTACAGATTTGCATACTTGTATATGTATTGTGAATTAAATCACATAGCATGTTTTCAAGACTCATCCTTAATATAGTATGTCAGTACTTCTATTGAATAAATATCTAGAAATAAAACTTTTTGATCGTATGGAACTCTGGATATAATATTTTGGGAAAACTCTTTTCTAAGATGGTTTCACAGTTAAATATCACCACCAGCCATATATGAGAGTTCCAGTTTTCCCATATCCTCATGAAAACCTTCTATCATTTTTATTGCAGTCATTCTGGTATAAAGTGGTTTTGATTTCACTTTCCTAATAATTAAGAACACTAAAACCATTGATATGTTTTCATGAGTTTAGTCTTTTATATATTTTAATTGGAGAAATGTCAGTTCAAATTCTGTTCACATATTAAATACCTTTTTACAATTATATTATAAAAGTCTTTATATGCACAAGCAGATGATTTAAAATATCTTCTCCTGTGCTATGATCTCTTCCTTCCTTCTCTTCCCCTTTTCATTACCACCCTCCCTTCTTCCTTTTCCATTGTCTTTTTCTTTCACTTCTTTCCTCCCCATCTTTCTTCCTTCCTCCATACCTTCCTCCTTCCCTCCCTCCTTCCCTACCTTTCTCCTCCTTCCTTCCTCTCTGTCTCTGTCTCTGTCTCTGTCTCTGTCTCTCTCTGTCTCCTTCTGTCTGTCTCTGTGTCTGTGTCTGTCTCTCTGTCTCTGTCTCTATCTCTCTGTCTCTCTGTTCCTCTCTCTCTCTCTCTCTCTCTCTCTCTCTCTCTCTCTCTCTCTCTCTCTCTCTCTCTCTCTCTCTCTCTTTCTCTCTCTCTCTCTCTTTTGCTCTTTCCTTGTTTTTCCTTTCTTGTGGTTTGAGGTAGGGTCAGACTAGTCTAGCCTTCAATAATCCTCCTCTCTTGCCTTTTCAAGTGCTCTGAGGATGATTCAGGATAGATAATAACAAAGGACAAAAACCATGCAGGATGGGATCTCCCCCTCCCCTTAGTCACACGAGGACAATTACTTGTGATGATGAGGCAGTACCTGAATCAGGAGTAATCATCTCTTGAGAATCAGCTGCTGCCCCTTGCTTCATTACAGGGCTAACTCCTCTCAACCAGAACTGAGATAAAGATCAACAAGACCATTCATTCTTTGCCTTGGATTATCTAATTATGCATACCTCTTTTCCTCTGCCTCAAATTTTCCTCTATTTAAAAGTAGAGCCTATGCCCCTATCAAAAACTTAGGCTACAATACTTACTTTGCCTCTTTCTGCCCACGTCCTTACTGTGTAGCCTTTCTGTCTCTGATTGTCACCACTTTGCATCTTCCTGCCCATGTCCTTACTGTGTAGCTTTTCTGTCTATTTACTCAGTGTACTGGGGTAAGAGGCCAGACCTGTTATATGAAACATGAAACACCTGGAGTTAAGGCTCTGACCTATATCGTAGTTATAAATTCATGCAGTAGGTTGCACATAGCCAATTGATATAGAGGACCTGAAGAACTCTAATTTTCTGTATCTTATCTACACAGGAAACAATATATTTTCCTGAGGATAGGAAGAAAAAGATTCACTGTCATTGAGAGATCATTAGTGAAAAACTTTACAGGAACACTCACAGAGAACTAAGTATTTTTGGAGTGCCTAATATGTATTTTGCTTTATGTTTAACCCTATATGAATTCATATGTGAAACTAAAGAAAGCATGGAAATTGTTATCACAAGCTTATTATTAGAGAATAATTGAGTTCTGGTCAGTGCTTCCTGAGTACAATCATAATGCAAGAGGCATGGATTAATTTAAACTCAAAACAAAATCTCCTAAAAAATAAATCTAGATATTTTCCAATAATATATCCTAAATGATGACAGTCTTCCTTCCCTCACTTACCTTACCATCTGCTAAAGATCCTGTGATTGCTGTTCTATTGTGTGGGAAGAAAAACAAACATATGCAGCCAATATGCTTTAACTTTACTGTATTTTTCACCAAGGTTAGAAAATAATATCTTACATCTCAGGAAAGCTGTAATAGAACATTTGAGTCTGGAAAAGTTTTAACATTGAAAATGACCCCATTTTCCTCCAAGGACAAATTCTAGCTATAAAAGCCCTCTTCCCTGAGCTGCACCCAGGCCATGGTCAAGGGATTATCAGTTATAATGAGGGCTGTGCAGTGACATCCCCATGCATTGTACTGAATACTTATCCCAACAAAGTGTCTCTAAACATAGCAAATATAACAGCTATATTAGAATTACAGGCTGTAAAAATTATTGCAGTATGAATTATTTGTCAGAAAATAAAAGATGCATTGTAATTTACCGAGAAACAACTTTCTAATGTGTTTCCTCATTTTTTCTTTAAATGTGCTTGCTTGCAAAATATTTGGAAAGTAAATTATGTATTACTATTGCTTGCTTGCTAATTGTCAGTAATAATCCCTTTCAATTACTATCATGAAGTAGGTCAGCCAATTTTTAGTGCTTATGAAACTTGCAATTTAGAGCAAGGCAACATATCAGCAAGTTAGATTTTGATCGGATTGAGCGAATACGCTTCTTCTCTGTTCTCTTAACTCTAAACATGAATCCAGACCTGATGTGGTTTCTAAAAGTAATTATGCTTATTTTTTTGTTGGTCATGGGACTTGAACTCTGGGCCTGGGGCTGTCCCTGAGCTCTTCAGTCCAAGGCTAGCATTCTACCACTTGAGCCACAGTGCTACTTCCAGTTTTCTGGTGGTTTAATTGGAGATAACACAGACTTTCGTGCCTGGGCTGGCTTGAACAGCAATCCTCAGATCTCAGCCTCCTAAGATTAGGATTACAGGCATGAGATGATTATGCTTAATTTTATCAATAGTCTTCTCTACCTACTTGCAATGTTGATTGTCCAGTTTCAATCATTGTTTCCATATATTTTTATTGTAATTAATAGAAGGGTTGCATTATATTCACCAGATAGAAGGTGCATTATTTCACATACATTGATACCCTTTCTCATGTCTTGGTCCCCATTTCCCTTCTCCCACCCCTGCCTCTTATCTTGTTTCCCCCTTCCCTATTGGATTTCAAATAACCAAATACGCATATATATAATATATCAGATAACAAGGTGAAATACTGTAACAATATCAATTATTTTTATTTTAAACAGAGTAGCTTTGTTTAAAGGATAATTAAGCCAGTGGTTTAGTCTTCACATATATTTTCTTCCATTGTACTTAAACTCTTTAGTGTTTTATATTCCTGGGCATCTTGGAAATTTGAGTGTGTGTGTGTGTGTGTGTGTGTGTGTGTGTGTGTGTGTGTATGTGTATTATGCTTGCAATGAGTGAGACTTGAATTCAAGGATTCCCACTCTTTCACTTTTGTTTGGCTTTCATAACTAATATCTACCATTTGAGCCATCCCTCCAAGTTGACATTTTGCTGGTGAATCAGAAATGGAGTCTCACACTCTTTCCTAGGTGGCTTGGAAACACAGTTCTCCAGGTTTCAGACTCTTGAGTAGCCAGGATTACAGGATTACGTTACTGGAGCCCCATTACTTTTCTCTGATTTCTTTGTGTATATTTTATGTCAATCATTCACCTACTGTATCTGCTCCCTAATTCTTATCATCTTTCTAATACACCTTCCACTTGTGACTTATATTATCCATCCCTCGTAGCCGTAGAAGAGGCTGAGACTGGACATTGATTTGTTTCAGCAATTTTTGCTTTTAGTGATTGCCTCCTCTCCTCCACACTAGCATGGAGCTCTTGCACCAGGTTGTATCACTAGGTCAACAAATCTACATGATTTTGCAAAAATCTTATGGACAATGTGCAATCTTTGTTTCTGAATTTGAGTACTGAAGGCCAGTACTCCATGCACCTGACTTTCTTCTGCATGGCACAAGCTCACATGAAAATAAACCGGTGCAAAAGACAGCAGGATGATGCAATAGAGAGAGATAGAGACACAATAATATCATCAGAAACAATACATTCAGCTGTAGCCTGAAGTCACATCATCCACTAGATTTTGCAATGATGAAATTCAAGATTCTTCTTCCTCTCCATCTTCATTTTCCTTTCATTAAGTTTCAGATGTGTTTTATTATTGACCTTTCTGACTTGGAGTTTTCTCATCTATAAATTAAGCTCATTACCCTTGAATTAGTTCCATCACAAAGAGAGGGGGAAAAATCTGGCATGGAAAGGACAAGAGACATATAAGAAGAGAGAGTCCCTGGAATGCCCGCACACCAGTGGACTAGTGTGGAGGTGCCAGTAAAGTCCACTCTAAAGCAATCAAATCCCAGCCAACCTTCCAATGCAAGGACAAGAATGTTTTTTAATAATCATAAATTTAGGGGATTATAAGACACAGAAGATAAATTCTCCTAAGAATGGAATATTCACTATTAGTTACTTGCCTCTTTTATTGCTACCAACTCAATTTCTTGTTAGCATCTTTGGTCTTACATCTGCTATTACTATTCCATTCTTCTTTATTTTTCACCAATCCTGGGCTTAATCTCAGGACCAGAACACTGTCCTTGGGTTTTCTCAAGGCTAGAGCTGCCACTTGAGCTACAACACCATTTCTGGCTTTTTCTTTTTTTAATATTTTTATTGTAATTAATAAAAGGGTTACATGATATTTGCCAGATAGAAGGTGCATTCATTCACATACATTGATACCCTTTCACATGTCTTGGTCTCCATTACCCTCCCCCCACCCCCCCATCTTGGTTTTTCCCCCTTCCCTATCCAATTTCAAATAACCAAATACAAATATATCCAATATATCAGATAACAAAGTGAGATACTGTAACAATATGAGATAACCAAGGGACAGCAAAAGAGATGAGAGATAACATAGTACATTAAGGGCAACAATCATTCATTATATGTCTTTTGTTTCAATATCCTAGAGGTCCTTTCACTTAGCTTCATACTATATGGCCTTATGTATCAAGGTTTTGCTCTATTGCAAATCTCTGCTAGGAGAGCCCAAGGTTTCTACTGATTATGACAAATGAGGGAAACCATTGAGCCTGTGTTCCTTTGAGTCTGGCTTACTTCACTTCATATGGTCTTTTCTAAGTCTTTCCATTTCCTAACAAATGGGGAGATGTCGTTTTTTCTGACAGGAGCATAGAATTCCATTGTGTACAAATACCACATCCTGTTGATTCATTCATCAACTGAGGGGCATCTGGGTTGGTTCCATATCTTTGCTATGGTAAATAGTGCTGCAATGAACATTGTTGTGCTAGTGGATTTAGTATGCCCTAGTTTCTGGATGGTTGGGTAAATGCCAAGTAGTGGGATTGCTGGGTCATAGGGGAGCTCTATGTTTAGCCTTTTGAGGCCCTGCCATACTGTTTTCCATAGTGGTTGAACGAGTTTGCATTCCCACCAACAGTGTAGTAGTGATCCCTCCTGGCCACATCCCCTCCAGCACCTGTTGTTATTAGTTTTCCTGCTCCTGGCCATTCTAACTGGAGTTAGGTGGAATCTTAGAGTTGTTTTGATTTGCATTTCTTTTATGACCAGAGATGTTGAGCATTTCTTCATGTGTCTATAGAAGATAGCCTCTTCAACAAGTTGTGCTGGCAGAACTGGTTAAGCATCTGCAGAAAACTAAAGTTGGATCCTTCTTTGTCACCCTGCACTAGAATTAACTCCAAATGGATCAAAGACCTGGAGGTAAAAGCTGACACACTGAAAACTTTACAAGAAGGAATAGGAGATACACTAGGCCTTCTTGGCACAGGTCTAAACTTTCTTAATAAGGACCAAGAATCACAACAAATCAGAGAAAGCCTGGATAAGTGGGACTGCATTAAACTGCAGAGATTTTGTACGGCAAAGGACATAGCTAGTAAATTAATTAGGAAGCCTACAGAGTGGGAGAAGATCTTCACCAACCATACAACGGACAAAGGCCTCATATCTAAAATATATCAACAGCTCAAAAAATTGAATCACTCCAAAACTAATCTCCAAAGTAACAACCATCCCATTAAAAAATGGGCCAAAGACTTAAAGAGAGTCTTCTCTGAAGAATTTCTGGCTTTTTCTATGTGTATGTGGTACTGAGGAATCGTGGTACAAGGGTCTTTGTGCATGCTAGGCAAGCAATCTAACACTAGGCCAAACTCCCAGCCCCTACTTAGATTTCATTCTCTGTGGAAACCAAAACCAAAAAGCAGTGCTTAATATGCACTAATGAAAATTAAACAGGTACACATATCACTTTGTCACTTGAATTTTAACACTAGAATGTTTAGCTTCTCTCTTTTTTTCAAATGAGAAAAAAAGTGTTCAATGTTCTTTCCAGACCCATCAAAGATTTTTCAGTTGGTTAACATTGGGTGGGGTAAGACTCCAAGGTTTTTAATTCCTATGTCATCATTCTTCTTCTGATATATTCCAAATCTGGAAGGATAAAACTAACATTCTCTCCTGACCTCACTTTTTCTAATTCTTCTAAATACACTTGGGGCTTTTTAAAGCTGTCAGCTTGAATATCAAAGTTTCTTAATTTCCAAAAAATGACAAATGAATGGAAACAGCCAATAAGCTTAATGCTTTGTGATTATCTTTTTCATGAATTTTCTGTTCCATTAAAGAAAGATGCCACAGTGCCATTAAAAAAGAAAGATTTAAGTCACCTTCCCTCTCTGCCTTTTATGACAGCAATTTTTTAAAGGTTGAACAGAGTTACCCCCACACCTGTTTCTTTTAAACTGAAAGGAACTCAGCTGCTCTCTGTAGGGAAATCACAAAGACAACTGGAGATCTTGTCAATTTACAGCCAAGCTTGGCTGGAGAAAAGTGGATAGCTGATTTGAGAAGATAGGGAATAAGTACATTTACCTGGAGATGAGCATGGCCTAGCTGAAGAGACAGAGATAATGAGGAAGGCTTCCTTTGGTTTGGTGGGGAAATCCACGATTCTGTAACATCAATCAAGACAGTTTTATCTGATTGCTAAGTTTCAAGAAAACCAGGGAACATTTAAAATAGCAACGCAGAAAGAGAAAAAAGAGAGAGAAGAAGTCACAATCATTCTTTGTTATGTAAAGTTGGAAACTAAAGCTCTAATGGCATAGAATTAATATTAAATTTTAATGCTGTCATTTTGAGGCAGTGAATTTAGGTTAATTTTATAAGAATAAAGGATCTTCTTTTAGAATCCCAGTTTCACTTGCTAAGGATTAAAACACCAACTCAGCTCGAATGGAAGAGAAACAGTATATTGGCAGGAGAGGGCTGGGATAGCAAAATTAAATCCTTTAAAACTGAACTTGAAAGAAGTTGCCTTGAGAATAAACACAGAGAATTTTCTAGGTGTTCAGAAATGTGGATTAAAATCATTGACATCATACTTACTAGATAATAACATCTTATCTCCATATTTACCTGTAAACAGTTCATCCACAATGAACAGCAGTCAGGGGGCAGGACCTGAGAATACAACACAAAGCTCTTAAGTGTTCTATCTCTGTCTCTGTCTCTGTCTCCCCTGCCCTCTCTCCCTCTCTGTCTGTCTGTCTCTCTCTGTCTGTCTGTCTCTCTCTCCCTCTCTGTCTGTCTGTCTCTCTCTGTCTGCCTGTCTCTCTCTCTCTCTCTCTCTCTCTCTCTCTCTCTCTCTCTCTCTCTCTCTCTCTCTCTCTCTCTCTCTCGTGAAAGAAGCAACCCAGAAAACTTTCTTTTCGATTAATTTCATCAAAATATTCTAAAACACCAATGATGTATGCAGGATATGTTGATGTCTCAGTCACCTCGGTATGCAGTCTTATGACTGAATATATAAAACAGATACATCTAAAAGATTAAGACACAGCAAGTGGTAATGATAAGTCATTGTATCGACTGCACTGGAGCCAGAACATCAAGATGGTAGACTGTAGGAATGCATAAGGACAGGGAAGAGATTCCATGTGAAGGCAAACAATGAGTTAAATGTGATGATGTAGACATTTTTGAAACATGTGCAAGGGCAGAGAGAACATGTTAAAACCAGGAAAAAGATGGATTTCTTTTCTTCTTGTGGTTTTTTTTTGGGGGGAGGGCAGTTTTAAGGTTTGAATTCAGGTCTTTGAGCTTTCTAAATAAGTGATTTATCTCCTAAGCCCTTTTGGCATGTTAGTTTTTGAATATTGTCACATGTTTCTACTCAGCTGGCCTAGACTGTGAGACTCTTATTTATCCTTTGTGAATAGCTGATTATAGGCATGTGTCATATATTCAGCTTTTTGTTGTTTGAGATGGTAGTATATGAACTTCTATCCCAGCTGACCTTCAACTCTGATTCTCCTTAAGGCTCAGCATCATAAAAAGCTAGAAGCCTTAGATTATGGAAATGAGCCATTGTATTTGCCTAGGAGAATTTTTATTTATTTTTTCTGGCATTATCATTTGAACTCGAGGTTTTACACTTAATTGGCTTGCTTACTTGCATAGCTGATACATTGTACCACATTAGCCACATCTTTACTTTGGCTTACCCCACCCCATTCCTGGCTCTTTTGGACATAGAGGACTTTCTGACCAGGCTGGCTTTGTGTTGCAATCTTCTGGCACTCAGCTTCCTGAGAAGCTAGGATACAGGCTTAAACCTTGGTGTTCAGCTCAGAAGGAAGATTCTTAAAAGTGAGAAGAGTCATGAGAAAGAGAAGATAACAGCAGGCTGGTGTCTATGTTGAATATGGAGAATGCTTTCGTTTTGGTTTGTTTTTGTGTTGGTATGGAGGCTTGAACTCAGGGCCTGGATGTGCTCTCCCTGAGCTCTGGTGTTCAAGGCACCACTTGAGCTGCAGTTCCATATTTGGCTTTTTCTTTCTTTTTTGTGGTTAGAAGTAGGCACTTCACAAACTTTTTTGCCCAGGCTGGCTTTAAACTGCAGTTCTCAGATCTCAGCCTCCTGACTAGCTTACAGTCATAAGCTATGGATGCCTAGGTCTCATGCTGTCATTAAGATAGCCTGAAACTTACTGGGTAGCTCAGGCTGGCTTCAAACTCATGATTCTCCTGCCTTAACCTTCTGAGTGCTGAGATTACAAGTGTGTCACCATACCCAGAAAAGGAGAGCCTATTTAAAAGAAAAATATCCAGTTAATTTCAGGAAGACTGACTGACTGATTTCTAGTTACCAGGACAGGCTTTTCCCTATACTCTGAGAGTCCTCTAGCACATGGCTGCTCTGAACTGACAAATTATAAAAGGAACTTGGGTTAGATTAGGAGTTTGGGGAATAGAGCCCCCAACATAGTCTTATTCCATTTAAGCTTTCATGCTTGGTTTTTAGTAGCTGTTAATGGCAATCGTTCATATTTCTAATCACAGAGTAAGCCTTGTCCATGTCTCTCTCAGCCCAGAACACCCAGAGCTGAGTAGTTTATCTTCTCTTCTGCATTAGGAGACCCTCCCCGTTTGTTACCTTCTTTCCTATTTTATAATGTGATATAAAGAAGTAGTAGACCAATTCAGATCCTCTCAGAAATTCAGAGGATTGCTCAGCTAAGCCTAATTACATAAGCACGTCTTGTAAGAGCCTGGTGCTCTTTCTTCCCTCCCCTTCCCCCCACTACTTACCTTCCTTCTAGGAAACAGTTCTGATGTTGGCTCTTCCCCAGGTCCATATCCTCATCTAACTATGTTTAACCTTCATAAAAGGAACAAAAAGATGTTTTTCTTCCCTTCACCCCACTTGCTATTGGCTAATATTTATGGAATTTATGTTACTTTTTAAGAATATGAGAATATTATAAATTCTCTTTCTCTCAAAACTGCAGTGCTGACCATTCTCACAAATTCTTGAGGAGATAGTGCCATCTTAAGCAAATAATCTGCTAAATTAATAAATCTCATAAATTAAAAAATCCCCGAATACCCACCACTGAAATACAATCACTCTCTGACCTAAACCTATTAAATGAAGAAGTCTGCTGTGCATAATTTACCATGGTGCTGTGAATGAAAAATAGCTTCTTAAAATGGGAGCTAAAATACAAAATGGTCTTGCTGTAGAAACAGAGTTACTGGTAATTTCACTTCTTAGATAGTTTAATATTGGTACATAGGTCGCCTAATAATTTTTATCATTATCATTGTTTGGTTCCCAATTGCTCAGTAATCTGCAGTTGAGAAAATGTATGTTTTGTCAGTGGAATGATAGAAAAAGAAAATATTCAACACATTTACATTGTACATATATATGTGTATATAATTGTGCATATATACTATTTTCTTAGAGTTAGAAGCCATACATTTGCATATAGGAATCTTTCTATTGGTAATGTTTTCAATGTAGTAATATGTCATTTTAACTAAAATTCAAACTATTTTAAAAGTAGTAAATTAGTAGTTCTGGTGCTGGGATAATGAGTTGTATCATCCAATAAATATAAAGCATCAATTAGGACAAATAGCTGAATTCTGTAGATCTGCTATACAACACAGGACCTATAGCTAACAGTTTGTTGCTGTGTACCTCAAATCTGCTAGGAAGGCAGATCTCATGCTAAGGATTCCTAACACCACGGTGGGAAAAGGACACACAGGAAAATGTTGAGAGGTATCAGATAAATCTGTTACTCCGATTGCGATGCAAGTATGCTGGGTGTTTGCATGTGTCTAAACTTATTGTATTGGACCCATTATGTATGTGCAGAACTTTGTGCATTTATGTTTTCCTTAATAAATACGTTAAAATTACACTCAAATAAATAAATCAGTGTTTCTCAAATGATAGTAGTTTTGTCTGTCCTCCAAACAAGACATTTGTAATGTCTAGAGACATTCTTAACTGTCAAAATGAGGGCAAGTGTTGGTAGTGGTAGCTAAGGGCTAGAAGTCAGAAATCCTGCCCTATACCCACCTCCCATACACACCCACCCGTGTGAAGCTTATGCAGCCTCCAAATGGCAATGGTAAAACAAGGTTTAAAAACCCTATTTTAAAAGAGAAGAAATAATTACCTTAAATGTCTAGGCATCTGGAAAGAAAGGTGTATTCCTAAGAATAATCTCTTGTGAGTTCCTTTGCAGAATTTTTGTTCCATGCAGGCTATTGTGTACTAGCCAAAATGACTCTGGAACTCACTTTTCTAAGTGGCTCTCTGAAATTCTGAGTAAAACAATGAACAGTAGTTATTTGTTCAAAGATTGCACAAGGGACTTCTTCCACAGACCTAACCCATTCAGGAAGGTGAGGCCAAAATCATGAGGAAAAAAAAAAAAACAGAAGGTTGGCTGCAGTATTCCTCATCTGAGATGAATTTCATGCCCAGATGGGCTAAAAGGAATTTTAAAAAAAGGATGATGATTCTATGATGCCTGTCTTGCTAATTCTATTAATGAAACTACGGTTAAGATTCCAGTATGTATCACTTATTTGGGGACTTGGAGGGCAAATGCTTACTGAGCTTGAGTGATTAAGGCGGGGAGAGAAAAGGAGCATCTAATTAGGATACTCAGATATTTGCACCATAGGTCAAATTATACAAATCTTATGTACAAATTATACAGAATGTTCTTGAATTTTGTTGGTCTTGTTATGTTTGTTTCTTGCTTGTTATTCTTTTTTGTTTGTTTAACTTGACAGTTAAGCTTTGGGGTGCTTTAGCAAGGGTAAAATATCTGTTTAATTTTCTCATTTTTTTCAACCTGTAAAATTATTTTTCATTGCTATCTTTGTTTACTTTTTCTTTTACTTTTGTTTGAAACAAGGCCTCATTATATAGTTCAGATTAGCCTTGAATTCCCCATCCCCTTGCCTGAGCCACTCTAGTGCTGGGACAAAAGTCTGAGGTACCATGCGGTGCTAAATCTCTAAAATTTTTAGTTTTTTTATAATTATTCTCCACTGTGTTCTGTGGTGCTATTTATGTACTTAAGGCCTCGTGTGAGTTTCATGCACCTATTTGACCCAATATAACAACATAAGATATACTAAGATGTTGTAGATTCACCAAAGGAAGAGCTCATTAAACTGAAAAACATTCTAAAAGGATGGTCACATTTGGAAGTTTTACACTTTCTCTGAGTCTTGAAATCGGTGTACTCTGGTTCTAGCGTAGAGTATATTCAGCTCACATTTGCTAACATGTTGGTTTTCAAATGTTTTTATTTATGAATCAAAACTTGACAATCAGTGAAGCCAAAGCAAGGAAAGAAGCTCAAAAGAAATGGCTGCAGGAAGCTGTCCCATGAATAATGAGAAAACAGAATCCATGCTACAGGCACACAGACATGAATTTCAGTCTTTTCTGTGTTGCCTACAGAGGCAGGCCTGAAGCATTTTTCTTATCCTTTTGGTCTTAACTTCTTACCTACAAAATGGGAATACTGATATCTACTTCATGGCATGTTTGTGCCAAGGAAAAGAATTGACTTACATATGTAAAATAGTATTCATGATGTTTATTAACTTCCTCCCCTTCATTTTCTGTCCCATTAACTTTGCCCATGCAATATGTTAGTTTGTATTATTAAGCAGCCCTCAACTCTCATATAATTTACTAAGGGGTGAGAACTTAAGAAAATTCATTCATCTCTTAATATACAATGCTCTGAACCAGCTACACGCAGCAGATCATGGTTAGTGGGCATGCAATGGCAATCACAACCATCAACACTCACAAGAATTATTAACACCCCAAAACTAAGAAAGATTGTTCCTCCGAGTACAAATGGTCTGACACTCCCATTACACTAGACTGTGGTTCTCATAGTATGGTCTCCAGATGACAAGGGAGCATTACATGGGAACCAGCTGCAAATGCAAATTGACAGCACTAGCCTCCTTCACTATTAGTCAAAAATATGTTTAAACAAACTTCCCAGGTGGTGTGGATGTATGTACCTTAGTCAGAAACAATGCCCTTGATTCTCCTGCCTAGTTACTAGAGTCCTGAGTAGTATCAGCCAAGTGGCTAAGAACTAAATGGCTTATCAGCGGTAGATAGTGTGAAAAAAATTCCCATAATGTGTCAGCCAGCAATAGATCTATAGCAAAATAGAACAGGATGTTTTTTTCATAGTGGTTAATGGAATAGTAATTCATGGGCTATTAATAATTACTATGTTAAAAAAATAAAAAGAATTAATTTAAGCAACAAAGTTAAGGGCAACTAGGTTAACTAGGATTTCATCCCTGAGAAATTCTCAATCTTTTAATAGACTCAAAAGCATTTAAAATCTTGACAATGTCCTTATATTTATTTGTAACCATTTACTGTTCAGACAAAAAAAATGTTTCTGCTGATAGGAACATTTCTTTTTTGTGTTTGCATTTCCTATATTTGTTTGGGCTTTAACAGAGCTTACAAGTCTGAGGTGCTTGATAGCACATTATTTTCACTTGAAGCCTTGCAAAACTCTTAGTCCAGTGGTTCTCAATAGAAATAGTTTTCCCCCTGAAAAGATATGGCAATGTCCAGAGACATTGTTGTTTGATTGTCACAATGGAGATGAATGTGTTTGCTACCAGAAATTAGTGATTAGTGACCAGATATTCTGGTAAACGTTTTACAACATATAAAACAGCTTCCTACAACCAAGAGATAGTCAGCAGAAAATGTCACCATTGTCAAGGCTGATAAATAAAGTATCTAATGAGCACCTCTGATGTAGGTATATATCATATACACACACACACACACACACTCACACATATATATCATATATAATATATGCATATATGTATATATTGTTATCAAATACATTATTATTATATATGCAGCTGCACTGAAACACAAGATTTTTCTTCTTTATTATCATAGCTCTATTGTTAGACACAAAAAAGGCAAACAGTAAGAACATATTGAATGAATTTATGAAAGAATTAGTTTGGAAAAATCATAGAATAAATGAAATAACAGTAAAACTGGCAAGCCAACAGAAGAACCACATTACTTAACACATCAAGAAATTCACATCCAGGTAAACTTAAGAGTAAAGTTTGTGACCTTGGAAGGAAGAGGTAACCTTGATGATCACAGCAAGGAGCAAACCAATCAGGGGTATGACGCATTGCCAAGAGAACAAGTGTGGCTCAAGTTCCATTGAGCGTTGTGAGTCAGTTCTTCATGGCTCTCCCTGCCAGTCTGACTCCTCTCCTTTGATTTATCCATGTCTCATTATTGCCAGGTCCAGTGACAGAAATTATGAACTGTGACAACAGACACAGAGTTTTTTTTTTTAAACCACTCTAGGATTTTATTTGTCTGTTTGGTTAATTTTAGGAGTTTTGTTTCTTTCTGATGGTACTAGGATTTGAATTCAAGCCCTCATACTCACTTGGCTGGCTGACTTTGCTGGTACCCTACCATTTGAGCCACATCCCTAGCCCAATATCCGCTGATTATTTTGAAGACCAAGTCTCAGAGCCCTATCAGCATAGGCTAGCTTGAACTGAGTGAGATCCTGTGGATCAGAATCATCTGAGCAGTTAGAATTATAGGTTTATATTGGCACTCAACTTAAGTTTTTCTTCTTAAAATATTTTTTACCTGCCTACTCATTCATTTCCCTTTGGCAAACAATCTGAATAGATCCAAAGTTCACTTTGACTGCACCAATCCTATATGCCAATGCTCGAACCATTTTTTAACAAGCAAGTACTCCAGAAGCGAAGAGAGAAGGATCATAAATCAGAGGCCAACCCGGGCTACCTAATGAGATACTGACCACACACACACACACACACACACACACACACACACACACACGAAAACAATGAAACTGAGTTGGAATGTCCTAAGTGGGCCACGGCCAGGTTTTCATGTTCTCTTCCGACTGCTGCATGCGTATGTCACTTTCGTCCCCTGCATCAGAGAGCATATGTTTCCCAACAACCTAGAAAACTCTCTCCCATGTCCGTGATTAATCTGTGAAAACAAAAGTTAGTATCACTTTATGAATGGTACATTTTATTATAAAAAAATTCTGTATTTGTAGTGCATTTACATATTGTCAGGGCAAAAGGGGCTTATCATTACTGATAAGCTATCATTACTGAGAGCTTAAAGAATAATATAAAATAACTATTCTTTGGTAATATGACAGAAATTACCAAGTTCCAGAGCATCATGAGGGAATATTTTTCAAACCTTTATACCAACAAATTTGAGAATGTAGAAGAAATGAATGAATTTCTAACCAATGTTAACATAGCCACACTGAATCAAGAAGACATAATCCAACTAAACAGACCTATTTCAAGCAGTGAAATAGAAATGGCAATAAGAGACCTTCCATCCAAGGAAAGCCCAGGGCCAGATGGATTCACAGCTGAATTCTATAAGGTCTTCGAAGCAGAGCTCACACCAACACTCCTCAAGTTCTTCAATGAAATTGAAAACGAAGGCTCTTTGCCAACAAACTCATTCTACGAAGCCTCTATAACCCTCATCCCAAAATCAGACAGAGATTCATCAAAGAAAGAGAACTATAGACCCATTTCATTGATGAATATTGATGCATAACTTCTCAACAAAATACTGGCCAACTGTCTTCAGCAACTCATCAAAAAAATTATACACTATGATTAAACAGAATTCATCACAGGGATGCAAAGCTGGTTCAACATATGCAAGTCAATTAACATAATTCAACAAATCAACAGGAGCAAGGACAAGAATCACATGATTGTCTCAATTGATGCAGAAAAGGCATTTGACAAGATCTAACACCTCTTTATGCTAAAAGCTCTGGAGAAACTAGGAATCCATGGAACATTCCTCAGTATAACAAAGGCTGTGTATGACAAACTCACAGCTAGCATTATACTTAATGGCGAAAAGCTAAAGCCATTTCCTCTTAATTCAGGAACGAGACAAGGATGCCCACTCTCTCCACTCCTCTTTAACATAGTATTAGAATTCCTAACCAGAGCAATAAAGCAAGAAGCCAGCCTAAAGGGGATCCAAATAGGGAAAGAGGAAGTGAAACTTTCCCTTTTTGCAGATGACACGATTCTGTATTTAAAGAACTCTATAGACTCCACTCCCAAGCTGCTTGAGCTGAATCAAAACTTTGGCAAGGTAGCAGGGTATAAAATTCACCCTCAAAAATCAACTGCCTTCCTATGTGCCAACAATGAGAGGCAACTATTAGGAAAGCAATTTCTTTTGCAATAGCCTCAAAGAAAATAAAGTACCTAGGAATTAACTAAGAATGTAAAGAACCTTTGTGATGAAAAATTTAAAACCCAGAAAAAGGAAGTTAAAGCAGAACTGAGGAAATGAAAAAAAAAACCCTCTCATGCTGCTGGATTGGAAGAATTAACATCATGAAAATGGCAATCTTGCCAAGGGCTATCTACAAATTCAACGCAATACCCATCAACATCCCAATGTCATTCTTCAAAGAAATAGAAGATGCAATCCAAAATTTCATATGGAATAATAAACAATACTTCTTAGCAGAAAGAACAGCACAGGAGGAATTTCAATACCAAACTTTAGACTCTATTACAGAGCTATAGTGACCAAACCAGCTTGTACTGGCACAAGAACAGGCCTGAAGACCAATGGAATAGAAGTGAGGACCCAGATATTAACCCACAGATCTATGGGGCCAAAAAAAACAGAATGGAAGAAAGACATCCTCTTGAACAAGTGGTGCTGGCAAAACTGGTTAAGCACCTGCAGAAAACTAAAGTTGAATCCTTCTTTGTCACTATGTACCAGGATTAACTCCAAATGGACCAAAGATCTCAAGCTAAAAGCAGATACAATAAAAACTTTACAAGAAGGAATAGGAGATACACTAAATCTCCTTGGCCCAGGTCGAAACTTTCTTAATAAGGACCAAGAAACACAACAAATCAGAAAAAGTCTGGATACATGGGACTGCATTAGACTGCAGAGCTTTTATATGGCAAAGAACATAGCTAACAAATTAACTAGAAAGCCTACATAGTGGGAGAAGATCTTCACTGAACATACAACAGACAAAGGCCTCATATGTAAAAAATTGAATCACTCCAAAACTAATCTCCAAAGAAACAACCATCCCATTGAATGGGCCAAAGACTTAAAGAGAGTCCTCTCTGAAGAAGAAATAAGAATGGCCTATAGACACATGAAGAAATGCTCGGCATCTCTGGCCATAAAAGAAATGCAAATCAAAACTCTAAGATTCCACCTCACTCCAGGTAGAATGGCCAGGATCAAGGAATCTAATAACAACAGAAGCTAGAGGGCATGTGGCCAGGAGGGATCACTACTGCACTATTGGTAGGAGTGCAAACTTGTTCAACCACTATGGAAAGCAGTATGGCAATTCCTCAAAAGACTAAACATAGAGCTCCCCTATGACCCAGCAATTCCACTACTTGGCATTTACCCAATGGTCCAGAAACAAGGACACACTAAATCTACTAGCACAACGATGTTCATTGCAGCATTATTTACAATAACAAAGATATGGAACCAACCCAGATGCCCCTCAGTTGAGTGGATCAACTAGATGTAGTATTTATATACAATGGAATTCTATGCTCCTGTCAGAAAGAACAGCATTGCCCCATTTGTAAGGAAATGGAAAGACTTAGAAAAAAATCATATGAAGAGAAGTAAGCCAGACTCAAAGGAACATAGGCTCAATGGTTTCCCTCATTTGTCATAATCAGTAGAAACCTTGGGCTCTCTTACCAGAGATTTACAATAGAGCAAAACCTAGATACATAAAGCCATATAGGATGACGCTAAATGAAAGGACCTCCAGGATATAGAAACAAAAGGCATATAATGAGTGATTGTTTTTCTTAGTGTACTATGTTATCTCTCATCTCTTTTACTGTCCCTTGGTTATCTCATATTGTTACAGAATTTCACCTTGTTATATGATATATTGTATATATGATTATTTGGTTATTTGAAATAGGATAGGGAAGGGGGGGAAACAAGCTGAGGGAGGTGGGGGTGGGGGGAGAGAAATGGGGACGAAGACATGAGTGTATGTGAAGTAATGCACCTTCTATCTTGTGAATATAATGTAACCCTTCAATTAATTACAATAAAAGATATATGAAAAAAGAAAAAGGAAAAAGAAAAAAAATAACTATTCTTGATTTCTTTTTATAAAATTGTTTTCAGTTACTCTCGATTTAGTAAAATCAATGCCAATGGAATATGATTCCTGTTACACTTGGAGGTAAAACTATTTGCTAACACTTCGGGAATCATTAGACATTTTTATTATTACCAGTCTTTCAAAACTCAGCTAAAAGAACTCTTCTTTGACCACCTCAACCTTCAACTACTCCTTTGAATACCAGTGGTTATTTCTCCTAGTTTTTTGGTCATTATGTTCGCACATGGCCTTGTATGGCTTCTATGGCTTCCACATTGTTATTTGCATATTTGTGGAATTGAGATTCTAGTCAGTCATTGTTTGTGTGTTTATCTCATCTCTCCTGAACTGGATGATAGACTCCTGGAGGTCAGGAGCCATGTTCTCTGCCATGCTTTACAACACACTACGTTTACTAGAGGTACCTCATAAGTGCCTTTGATTTCATTTCAAGAGAGCATTAGATCCTAGAAGTGCCACAGGAATGTGCCTCTTAAAACTCTTCATCTACAACCTTGTCCCTTCTGGAATGCAACCAGAGAATAGCTTTGAAGTGAGGTTATGGTTTCTTTCTTTCTTACTTCTGTCTAAGAATAAAAGTCCTGTTTTCTATCCTGACAAAGTGAGATCATTTGAACCTTTCTAATGCAAATTTCAGTATCTGCTGTTCTCTGTACTGAAGGTCATTTGCTAGAAACTGAAAGTATCTGTTGGTGATAATAATTTAAGTGCTTATTTCTAATCTTCATGAAGATAGTTTTTGTGCTTAAAATTAATTTCCTTATTTGTCAATGTTACATCTTAAAATACTTTTCCTTATATACACTATAAAATGTTAATAGCTACATATAGAGTGACTTTATGACTAAAGTGTCATTTTTCTTAGCTTGATCAGCTCTTTTGAATGGCATCATTATGATCAAAGTTGTTTACAGTAATAAAATATGAATCGTTTCGATAAAAAAGTAGGCACCATTACAATTAAACAGTATCTGGCATTTTAGGATGTGATAACCACTCATAATGCCAGTGTAGGATAAACAATTATATTACATAAACATGTTCAAAGCAATATCCCAAACAAAGTCTTTGAGGTACAAAAGGGAATATGAAATGGGGGAGGAGTGATTCTGTAGTGTTAAGGGAGGTACAAAATACTCAAATATACCTAATGCTTTTAAAAATTATGAACAATTTACTAATATTTTCTTGTCATTTGAAACTTTCAGCTAGTTCCATTTCTGTAGGAAACAAGCATATTTTATAATTAATACAAAGTGCCACTGTCTCAATGAAACTTGTATCTTAATGCTTGTTTTGATAACATGGCTGCAAAAGCTAGCATAGTCATATTTGTGGGGTATTAGTTCACTTACATTACCTTGTATTGGCAGACAGTCTGGATATATAAAAGAATGCTATAAATCTTAACACAATGAACTAAGTTCTCAAATGCAAAGAACTTTTCTCCATTCAGTTACTGATTTTCAAGTTTCTTTGTTATTTTCCCCCTTTTTGCTGAAGATTGACTTACTTCTGGCTGATCTTCACTGTCACAGACATTAGAAGGCTGGCAAGCTAGAGAAAGATGTAACAAAATTCTACTCAATCATTGTAGCTTCTGGTTTAAGCTTCTAAAACAAGATTTGGAGGAAGTAGAAGACCTATATTCTTCTTCTTCGGGATGAAAAGGATGGGTCTCAACAAATTTCCAAAGATGATTGTCTTTCTAATGTTGTGAATAAGTAAAGCTTTGAGAGCTAACACATATCTGGGTCTTTTATTGAATAAGAAAAGAAATACTTGACATGGTCCTTGATATATGGAGTAACTGGGAATCTGTGTGCAAATAGAAAGATTATTTTAAAAAATTATTTGAGCTATTGTATACATTACCAATAATACCAAAACCTGATATGTTGATCCCTTTGCTAATTCATTATGTTTTTGTGTGAATTATGGAAGCATTTTCCCATGCCAGAGCATTTTTTCATATATTTTTATTGTAATTAATAGAAGGGTTACATTATATTCACCAGATAGAAGGTGCATTACATTACTTCACATACATTGGTACCCTTTCTACCCCCCCCCCACCGCTCATGTTTGTTTTCCTCCCTTCCCTATACAATTTCAAATAACCCATCAAGCATATATACAAAATATCAGATAATAAGGTGAAATACTGTAACAATATGAGATAACTAAGGGACAGCAAAAGAGATGAGAGATAACATAGTACATTAAGGACAACAATCACTCATTATATCATGCCAGAACATTTTATTTGCCAAATAAACGAAGGTCAAGGTTCTTAGACTTTCATTTAGGGCCTTTCACAGTGAATAAGTATTATTGCATGACATATTTTAGCAAATGTATGGCTATCCAGTCTAGTTTCTAGCTTGAAAAATTCTTAAACATTTGCATCTTCATGAAATTTTAAAATATACATAAAGACAAAAAATGTACATATTTACAAATCTGTTTACCACCCAAATCTAACCTCCTTTGCACATAGTTAAAACAAATCTTTCTGAAAGAGACTATCAGTTCCTCTCACCATTTCTCTGAGTACTTTTGTTTAACTTTCTTCCATTGTCTGTTTTATTTAGTTAGTACTTATATGGGGATATTTCATCCGCTACAGGCTACAGTGCCTGAAAGTGTATATGTATGTGTATATTTTTTGTTTATTTTATTTTACTTTATTTTATTTTTGCCAGTCCTGGGGCTTGAACTCAGGGCCTGGGCACTGTCCTTTAGCTGTCTCAAGGCTAGAGCTCTACCACTTGAGCCACTGCACCACTTCTGACTTTTCCTATGTATGTGGTACTAAGGAATCAAGTTCAGGTTTTTGTGAATGCAAGGCAAGCACTCTACCAATAGGCCAAACTCCCAGCCCACTGAAAGTATATTTTTGTTTAAATGATTTCCCTTGAGGAAGCTGGGAGTTTGGCCTAGTGGTGAAGTGCTTGCCTAGCATGCATGAAGACCTGGGGTCCTCGGTACCACATACATAGAAAAAAGCCATAAGTGGTGCTGAGGCGCAAGTGGTAGAGCTCTACCTTGAGAAAGTCCAAGGACAGTGCTCAGGCCCTCAGCTCAAGCCCAGGACTGGCAAAAAAAATAATTCCTTTAAGAAGAGAACATCATAACGCCCATACTCTGCTCAAATAGGTTCAACCAGAACCAGACATTCAGCAGCTGCTGCAGCCATAATCCAAGTGTCCCAGCTACTGCTTGTTCATGTGACAATTCTGTAGACATGCAGGATGTGGGAGTTGTTGGTTCCTTATGGAACAGTCAAAATACTGCACAGTTTGACTGTCCTGGTAACCACTCCAGAATCCCAAGGGAAGCTCTCTTGAAGCCACATTTGTGGATCCAAGAAAAGAGAGACAAAGTAATTGGGTGTTTAATGACATCATTGATCTGACGAACAGACCAAATATGAAATGTCACTGCTCTATATCTTCAGTTATAGGATCTAGTAAATTCTTTTAATATTTATCCCACTTCAAGCTGGCTTCCCCGCTGCAATTGATGGTGTCTTGTTAATATATTTTTCTTAAGTAATCAGCAATGGGGACAAGATTTATGCACAATGATTGTTATCACAAATATTTTATAACAGCCAAAAATATAATTTATTTAAATGCTGGATATTAAGGAAATAGGTACATAAATCATGGTTCACTGATATGATAAATTAAATAGATACTAAATTGATGGTTTCAAGTAGTTTTAATTAACGAGGCCCTTCAAAATCAAACTCTACCTCTCTGGCTTTGTATCTTGGTTAACACTTGAATGTTCTTTATCCACATGCAACTGTCTCATTTGCTTTGCCTTACAGATTTTCTCTGCCTACCTGTGAATTCTCTCAACTTCTAGATCCATCTTGCTTATTGACCTATAAAATTCATCTCAGACTCATCATTCTACGAAATCTTCCCATGATGTTTCTTTTCTCACTCCCCACCTTGTTCCAGCCCTTCTTTTATAAGCCCATGGTAATCAAAGTTATGGTCTCCTCTACCTAATGATGTTTTAATTGTTTCTTTCCCCAGCATAGACTGTCAGCTTTTTTAAATGCAGAAACTAACTTCTTATTTGACTTATAACACCCAGTTGAAAGCCAGGCAGAACACAGATACTCTATGAATTTGTGTAGGCTAGATGAATAAATAAGTAAATCTTACCCATGGATACATCAAGAACGTAGACTGGTAGTATTTAATGTTTTACATGGCTTTCTGTATTTTGCACAGATTTGACATAACATTGTGCTAAATAAATTCTGGAGATAAATTATAAAACTTACTATGTATAGATAGCAGTATCAAATTATATACTTAAGATTTGGTGGAATTGTTCATCCTACATTAATTACTTTTACTACAACAACCCAACAAAAACAAAACAAAAGTTAATACTAAAGGGGAAAGAGTGCACATCTAAGTGTATGCACTAAATATGTGTACCTTTATCATAATACCTTAAAGTGGTTTCAAATAAAAGGAGTCATGAGGAAACCAAAAAAAAGAAAAAGAAACAGAAATATTCCTTCTGTTCTCTAATTCTTAAATTTCTATAATATTTCCATCAATAATAGTTGACTAAATAGTAACACTCTCTTTCACTGTGAAACATTAAAACTTTAATTCTAATTTTTTTCTGACTTAATAAAAACTGGTAAGGAATCTCTTCTGTTTGGCTGTTTTGCTCTCATACACTAATATTTATTCATCAAATAACTACTAAACACCTATTCAATGCAGACACTTGCCTAAGAGTTTTAGAAATCTAAGCCTACACAAAAGGGTTAACAGATTATGGAAGGAGACCGTAATTTAATAAATAAGCTGACAAATGACATGGGATTGAACATGCCTTGTTTTTCCTGTGGAAGGAAGTGTAACTCCTTTTATCATGGTGGGGGAGAAGTTGGCTATTTATATAGAAATTAAGATCAATTTTTAAAAGCTCAACTGTTATTTAATCTCCTTTGTAAAAAAAATTTGTTAACCAAGATTCATTAATAAACATTTATAATTGAGATATCTGGAGACAAATTTCACACTGTTATTCTCTCATGAAAAATTAAATTGAGCTACACTTTTGATTAATTTTGAAAGCTCTGGTTTAAGGTTATAGGAATCTGACAGAAAAATTGAAGCCATGATTGATTTCTGTGACACACTTTTAATACAAACTACCATAAAATATTGCAAAAGAACTCTAACATCTTTAAAGGGGCAGGGAGGAGGCCTCTATGAGTAACCTTCACCTCTGACCACTCTCCCTGAGATACTCTGGTTGGGTAGTGTGCTTTTTTTTCAGCTTTCTAACTGATATTTCTAAGAATAGCAGCAAGGGCATGCAGCAAGCACCTGTCCTATCACACAACAGTGTTAACATTTTGTTTTAGAAAAGGACTTCAAAACTCGAGGGGACTATTAAATGAATTCGGAGTCATCAGGTTACATTGCAAAGGTATAAGACTGGAAAAAATCCTTTTCTTCTACTTCTCCTTGAGGACAGACACTATCTGTTAGTGATCTTTACATGTCTACAATGACAGCAGAGTAAACCAGCATGTCATAGGCACTCTTAGACATTGTTGAATGACTGAAATGCTAATGGTGATTAGATAGGTAGGTAGATGGATAGATAGATAGAGACAGACAGACAGACAGACAGATAGATATAGATAGATAAAGGACTATACTATTACACATTGTAATAATATCTCACTATTTGTATCCAGAAGGTTGCTAATAATGAGGTTGCAAGTGGCAGACTTAAGGGTAGAAAGGTATATATGTTTACTTGTTTATTTGAAATAGGGAAGGGAAGGTGGGAAAACAAGATGACTGAGAGGGAGTGAGGGGAGGGAAACGGGGACAAAAACATGAGAAGGAGTATCAATGTTTAAGAAGTAATGCATCTACTACCTGACAAATGTAACTATAACTCCTCTATACATTATCCAGGCAATAAAATAAAATAAGGTATTAGGATCCTTACTCATATGATTTAGCCATGAATCTATGTATTCCAGTAGCTGTCAACTGAAAGGATTTTATGTTCTATGAATCAACACTTCTAATGTATTGGTCTTGAACAGTGCGGTTGCTCACTGATTCACAATGATGATAGGTATGAGATGTTAAGCTTCCTACATTAGAGACATGGAACTGTTCTGGCCAAGTAAGGAATTTGACCAATAATGCATGGTAAGTTACAGTTAAGTGATGTAAGGCTGAGTACATTTCAAGAGTAAGACACCTTGAGTAGGGATAGTAGACAGTTTTGCATTTTGCATACTTGGAGAAACTACATGAAGTTATGCTACTTCTATTCTCCTTAAGTAAGATAAGAACACTGTGGTTGAAATAATAGGATCTGAGTGAAAACACTGGAAGAAAGGCTTAGTAGGCTTCAGTGCTCCTGTCCTGCCTATTTGAAAAGTCTGACTAAAGCCTACCTGACTCCCATGAGAAAGTTGGAACTCTCTTTTGACTTTCTGTTCCCACTTCACATATACATCTATTCTTAGACATCAAATATTTGTGTCACATTAGTAATTTTGTTCAATAGAGCTTATTCAGCCAAGTAATTTAGAAGAAACCTCTTATAATGACAAAGAAAATAAACTAAACACAAAAGGTAAATGTGTTAAAGAATGGAGTATTTCATGAATAAAAATAATTCAGGTATTGCTTGAACATAAAAGGATTTAGAACCAAGAGTTAAAAATCCTGAAGGGATTGCATGCATATTTCCCAGGAGTCTCTGGGATGTCATAGGCTCCCTTCTTTAATTTCTCTACATTCCCATGCATACCAATTTCTCTAAACTCATACTCTGGCCAAAAGATCATTCTCCTATCCTCCATGCATCCATTAGCTTTACCTAACACTGCCTTCCAGAAAAACACTACTACCAAAAATCCATTGTCTCCACACTTCATTGTGCAATCTGAATCCTAAGAGAGAGAAGTTGAACTTTTAGATTGTTTCCACTCTAAGCAGACATTCTGACTTCTTTTTAATGATAAGAAAATTTGAAATGATAAGAGAATTTCTCAGGAAAGGGAATGGGGCTAGCAAGGCACCCTCCTATCTATATTGCATGGAGTTTAAACTCTGGGAAGCACTCAAAACTCTACAGCTTAAGCCATGCCTGCAGTCCTTTTTTCGCTTTAATTATATTTCAGACACAATTGGATGCTTTTGATTTACCCAGGAGGCTGGCCTCAGGCTTCAATCCCTTCTACATACACTTGTTGAATCACTGTAATTACAGGTGTCAGTTAATGTGTCCAGGCAATGAGTTTAAATTTTCTAATAGCTGACTTTTAAATAAAATTATAAATGTGATTTGATCATAGGTAGGAATATCCTTTCTGGGAAAAATAATAATCAACTTTCTCCAGAGATGATGATTACTTAGTGTGGATAATGACCAGTAAGTCTCACCTGTCTCAGAGGTCACAATTTGTAATGTGTAGTATCATCTTTCCAAATTCAATCATCCATAGAATTTCTCACTATCTATTGCATTTAGTATGTATTTATGTAAATGTATATTCAAGAAGAATTCTAAAGTAAATATATTTTGCATGAAATAACATTAAAAAGTAAGTTCTTACATAGATAATGTGATTGCATTGAAGTAACTGAGTAATATGACTTCAGAACTAAAGAGGTAATGTCAAAATTTTTCAGATAAACAAATGATATATAATACCATAATGGTATCAGAAAATATTATGTATATTTTAAAGTGGTGAAAGTGAGTAATGAAAAAGCAAGATCACACTACAAATGACACCAAGCAGATAAAATCTATAATTTAAGTCACATAAAAAATGCTCATATGTGAAACAAAATGAAATTAAATGTTAATGAAGGCTACGGAAGTACAGGTATTAAAAACCTTAAGAATTGCATAGGTTGTAAATTTTAACCAGTAGATTTTTGCAAGTTAAAATTCATGTTCTAAATGTGTCAACACCAGTATGAATTTTGTTTATCAAAAATGTTTTTCAGGTGTCTCAGATTTTAGGGGCATAATGAGTCACATAATAAATTCTGCCATGATATGTAAACAGATGAAAAAATATATTTGAAACTGTATATGTGAAAATCCATTAAGGGAAAAATACTAAGTAATGCAAAAATCATGGTGCACATTAAAATAGACAATAATATCTTATTTTAAATGAGACTTCCAGGAATTTAAAAAGAAATGGTAAGTTGAATAGATCTTCCTTACAAGTCAAGACATGATTTCAGAGTGAGATGACAGGGCATGTCCAATTAAATTCTATGGAATCATGTGCTATCCATGAAGAAGTCATCAAGAATAGGAGTTATTTCTGCATAAACATGAAGATAAAACAATCACAGTCTATCCATTGTTGCAAAATCAGAATCTGGTATGTATTTACCTACTACTGCAAAAAAAAAAAATACCCCTTACCCATTTTTGTTTTTGTTTTTCATTAGACAAGGCAATTTCATTCTTTTGTTAGCCTCCATTTTCACTAATACCTAATCTACCTGGTTGAGTGAGTATGCCGAAATACTGTGCATAAGCTGTGCCTGTTTCAGCTTAATTGGGAACTAGAAATAGAAGCCATCCCAAGGGATTTCTAACTCAGCATTGCAGGCATGAAATACTGGAATGCTCTGATCAGATAGGGTTTGGGATAAGAATGTGAACTATGTTTATTCAAATTTCCTTAAATCCCTAACTCTTTCAGGCCAGTTCTTCCAGGCTTTGGAATAGTGACATAAATTAAGTGGGGTTGACCAGACCTACACCAGGTTTTCTTAGAAAACCAGAGCCTTCCCAAAGCCTCACTCTGGTGAGGAGGGGTTACAGGTGAGACTGCGCTGCCGGGCTACCATATCTCAGAATCTGTGAATTCTAACCAGTCTCTTGTCATTTTTACACATGTCATTAGGACATTCAAGGAAACTCAGCAGGAATCCCCTCCTCTCAGTAAACACTGTTGGAAACCTTAACCACTCTGGCACCCTAAGCACTATGCCAGTTAATCACACTCTGTGCTCCTGATAATAATCTCAGACAATGGGCAGTATGCATAATCCCTTAGCCACTCCATCTTCAAGCCTGATGCCTCCGATTTTTATTTTTTTCTTGATTTCTTACTGTAACTTCTATCTTGTACTTGCTACCTTCCTTATTTTGCATTTGAAAATAGAACCCAGGTGCTAATTACTCGTACACTAGCTATCAACCTTCTCTTGCTCAGTCTTTGGTGTTTCTTCCCTATGTGTATGTTTGCAATAATCTTTATTCCTCTCAGTACCCAGGGTAAACTTGGGGCTTCACACTTGTTATGCAGATGATGTACCCTTGTGAGCCACACCTCCCACACTTTTTACTCCAGTAGGGTCTTTCTTTTGCCAAAGCCACCCCAGACTGATTCCCCCTATGCATACTCATCTTTGTAGGTGCTACCCCACAATGGCAATGGCTTTTTCTGTTGAGATGCAAATTTCTTGAAATTTTCCCCCATCAGGAATCCTCTCACTTACCACATTACAAAATAGCTGGGATTACAAGTGTGAGCCTCCAGTGCCTGATACATTTATCTTTTTACTGAGATGAGAATGTTCATTTTATAGATTTTAAAGATACAGTTACATGGGCTGTAAATATCTTGATCTCTTCTCCAATCAAATCCACCTTTTCACTATTTTTCTAGTCAATTGTCTCCACTCCTTCAAAGTGATCATTTAAAACTTTTTATCACCACAGAATAGTACATTGTATGAATACTGACACATAGTATGAATTCCGTTGATTCTATTATTTAAATATCATTTGTGAGATTATAGAGAAAGTTGCTTCTATACAAAGTTCATTCTTTCTTTTGTATAAACTTCTGTTGTATAGGTGTACTACCTAATACTTAGCTTGTCTGAATTCTTTGCTATTACACATCAATCTGTTGTAAACATTTTCTTGGGTCCTGTGGTTGGATTGATGAGTCACTGGGCAGCTGGTTCTTCTAATGACAACACACTTAGAGTTTTGGTTTTTTTTCTTGTTTAGTTTCATCATTTTGTTTTTGTGCTAATCCTGGGGCTTGAACTCATGACCTGGGAACTATACTTGAGTTTATTTTGCTCAAAACTAGTGCTCTAGCACTAGGGCATTAAATTCTTGCATTTTTTTAAAGTAGTTTATTGGAGATAGGGGTCTCATAGATTTTTCCTGTTTAGGCTGGCTTCGAATCTTCATTCTCAGATCTGGAACTCCTGAGTAGCTAAGATTGCAGGTGTGAGCCATCAGTGCCTGGCAACACTTAGCTTTTATAAATCAGTCTCATGAGTGTATTTAGGGTTCAATTCACTTGCAAGTATAAGATTATCTCTAAGCATGAAGGCACATTGGCTTTTCAAGACTGAAGGTGGGTCCTGAACCGTGCTGAATTAACCACGGAAAGTCTCCCTGGAGAGTCATTTCTAGACATTAGCAAGAACTAGAATGAAGCTCAAATCTTCCCTCCAGATGGATTGATACTGAGTGACAGATGAAGCTGCTTGTTGACTAAATGGTGAGAAGGGAGTGTTTTAGGCTGGTGCTGGCCTTATCTTAAGCCTCTTCTAGGCTCACAGACATTACAAATGAAACTAGGCCAGTGTCGAATAGGCTTGCTCTATACCTATTCAAGAGGCTGAGGTCTGAGGATGGTGCTTCAAGTTCATCTTGGGCAGCCAAGTTCACAAGGCTTCATCTCTAATTGATCAACATAAAAGCTGGAATGGAGGCTAAGCCGAAGTGACAGAGTACCAACCATAAGTTAAAAAAAAAAGGTGGGGGGTGTTGGGAGTTTGGCCTAGTGGTAGACTGCTTGCCTGTCTAGCATATACAAAGACCCGGGTTCAATTTTTTGGCACCACACACATAGAAAAAAAGCTGGGAGTGGTGCTGTGGCTCAAGGATGGAGCTCTAGCCTTGAGAAAAGTCCAAGGACAGTGCTCAGACCCTGAGTTCAAGCCTCACAACTGGAAAGAAAAAACAAGCAAGCTAGTAAGGCCTTGGCAGGCATACACACACACACACACACACACACACACATACACACACACACACACACACAGAATGAAACAAGTGAATTTAATATTTAAAAATTTAGTATTGATGCTTCTTGTAGTTTTTTACATGAAGGAACAAAAATTTTTCAAGAGACTTTTTTCTAATAAATTTATCATGAAAATTTAACAAAAACAATTTATCAACTTTATGAGATTTAAATCATTCCTTTGAATTAGAAAATCTAGTGATAATTTGTGATTTTTTTTAAGTAACAAGATACTTCTCTATGAAAATCTCAGCTGGTGAGAGTTTTGAAAGAAGAGAAGAAAATATGGAGTCAAGTAACAGACAATTTTATCATGATAAAATTAACTCTTTATTGAAAATGTCTCCATATATACTATATGCATATGTATTAATTTGTTCATACAGATTGTCCTAGGTTTTCTAGGCAAGCCTAGAATTTCTTGCCTTCAAACTTCCTCAATACTGGTTTACAGACATAGACCAATACCACATCCAGCTTTCATATTAGTTTTTCATGTAAGTTTGGTGCAGAAGTCACATATATTGCAATGAAATTTATTCAAGTTCATAAAAACTGGTTTTCTTTTAGACTTAAGAAAATCACCAAATTTACATGGAGAAAGTGATATACAGTGATGACACAAGCTACATCCCTGTTATCAGAAAACAAAACAATTGGATTGCACTGGACTAGCTCCAGTTGATGTATCATGTTGCTGTTGTTTCTTATGAAATAAATAGCTTTGTTTATCATGGCCCAATGTGACATGGTAGTGCAAAAATACTATTCCATGCTGTGGCAGCAGGAAAGAATGCAGGTGTCATCACTCAATGAAACCTTTAAAATCCATAGGAATTCTATTATCAAAACTGATATTCTTCACAATGCTCACCAGTCATCTGTACCTTCTGCCACCAAATTCATAAGTACCTTCCCTGTTAAGCCCATCCAGAAAAATAAAAGTCTTTCTTTAGAAGTCTGGGAATACAAATTGATTTCATCAGCTCACCCAAATGTACCATGTCATGTACACTTACTTAGAACCAATTAAACTGCATTTTCACCATAGTAAAATGCAGCTTTTCAAACTAGCGTTGTTCCTTTCTAAATAAAAGCACACTGTAGAAATCTTGCAATGCTCATTCATAATCATAATTTCATTTAATTTACCTGTCTCTCTACCTCCTCTGGATTTTTCTCATTTTCTTCCCAGCATCTTGTAGCTTTCCTTTTATAAGATGCATTATAGAACCTTATGGTGAGGGCACAATAATGAAGAAAAACAAAACTAATGGGAAAAATTATAATTAAGCAGTCTATGACACATTTGTGCATGAAGCAATGGAGACAATTTACATTGGTCATATGTGTAGGCAAAGCTTTTGTTGTTCTAAGGCACATTTTTGTAGGTAAGCTATTGAATGCACTTACAAAGATTTCCCCATAATGTACCTACATTGTCTGTTCTGAGGTGAGGATAAATGTAAAAGGTAGAACTCAAAGTCAATTGAAATGGACACATACTTTTACACGTTGAAAAGCAGAAAAAAATCATCAATTTTATTCCTGTGTGGACTTTAAATAATTTGTCATCTAGCTTCTTTATTGAGGATATATGTGTGCATGTATTTTATTTCTAATTAAATAACTATACATATATAGTTATCTCTATTTATCTATTTATCTATAGATATAGATATAGATGGTACCTTAGGGTGAGGTAAATCTAATACAAAATGCCAGAAGCATTGGGATCCTATACTTTCTCTATATTAACTATATAGGGCCTTAAAGAAAAGATAATTCTCAAAACTAAGTGACCTCTTTTCACTTTCTCTATTTTAAAGATTGTATTTTATAGTAGAAGACAGAAATACAGTTTTCACACATTAATTTAATAACTAAAGGGCTTAGGCTGCATAATGTCTATTTCTTTTGGTTAACAGCATCCCCAATTCTTTGTTATCCTCCTTGAACTTTATTATTCATGGGTCTTGGAAATCAATAAGTGAGCCTGTGGATAGATCTAGAATATAATTGTGGACAGAGTGTCTCCAGAGTAAAAAGTATCTAGATCTATTTGTCTTTGATCACAAAGTCCTGGAAAAATGACTCACTGGTTTCTGTAAACCAGATTCCCATTTCTACTATGGGATCTGATTTCCCAAGGTTTGGTAATCACACTTTTTCTCTAGCACTTCATCAGATACTTAGTGTACTTCTAAAACTTTCTCCTGGCTTTCATTTTTTTCTTAACTTAGCCAAAATACCTATGTATTTGAAGATCCAATGATGCATAATTGAAATAGTAATATCTTCTGTTCTTTGTCCAATTTGTTGGGCTGTTTCTAAAATTTCCCATTTCTATTATATGGAATACATTTCTGGTAGGTTTCTATATTGATTTTGTTTCTATTATATCAAGTACAATATAGCTGTGATTTTATTTTTTATAAGTCTCAGTGGAATCTTATGAACTCCAATTCTCATTTTGTTTCATTCTGGGAATGTTTTTTAAGCCATTTAATGAATTTGGGCATTCATTTTTGTTATTTGTAATGCCTTGTAAAAAACAAACAATAAGAAACATGTTTCTTATTTAATTATGTTGGAGATGAATGGAAATACATATCTTTTGAAAATCCTTTTCAATTTTTAAAGTATCACCCAACTGTTGACTGTTATTAATTCCTTTATGTATCTGTAATCAACTGATCCAAAACCATTCAGTGGATGAGAAATAGTCTTTTCAACAAATGGTGCTTAGCCAAATGAAAAAGAAAAATGATAGCTCTTTCTCTCATACCATATACAAACATGATTTAAAGACCTCAACGTAAAAGCCAAAACTGTAAAAAGTCTAAGTAAAAAAATAAGGGTAAATCCTTACAACTTCACGATGGAATCTTTCCAATGGATTTTTAGATTTAACACAAAAATATATCCAGCAAAAGAAAACTATATTGGACTCTATGAAAAATTTTAAGAGTTTTGTACTTCAAAATACACAAATAAAAACTTTTAAATATAAGGAACTAATATGCAGATGCATACGGAATTTTATAAGTTAGTCCTAAGAAACATATGCTAATTAAAATCAGCCAAAGTAGCTGAATAAATATCTCTCTAAAGGAGTCAAACAAATAGCTAAAAGTCAAATGAAGTGTAAATCAAAAACACAATAAGGCTGTGTATCACTATTGTTGGAATGACTAAACTCAGAATATCAGTTAATCAATGTTGATTAAGAGTAGAGAAATGAGAACCCTCATAATAACTGCTGATGGGGATGTCAAATTACATGGCCACTTTGAAAAACAGACAAGCCAATTTTTTTCCAATATTAAGTTGCCACATATGATGCTTGATTGTCAATTTGACTGAATTAAGAGATGTCTATTTAAAAGGTAATCCTTAACCTTACATACTAAAAAATTACAACATTTCATTTTTACTTAGAAATCTGAGGTTACAGACGCTTGCTTCTTCCAGTAGTACCTTTGATTTATTTATCAGTCACCTTTATACTTCTAAAAATGGTATTAGACCTCTGGATGTGTCTGTTAAGGTTTCAAGATAATTAGGTTATGGGGACCCTGACCTAGTCAATGGTTTAATTTACTGATGGATTCAAACCCTGAATAGAACTATTGGGAGGGGGGCCTATTTAGAGGAAGTATGAATTACTGGACATGGCTTTAAAGGATATGTTGGGACCCTGCTTCAGAAAACTGGTCTGCTCCTCTCTCTCTCTTGATGTTCTGTGGTAGTACAGACCCGTAGCACAAGCCTATGGCAATGGAGTCAAAAAGATCATGGTCTCTGAAACTGAAAAAAAATGCATCCGTCTTGAGGCCATGAGTGTGGCCTAGTGGTAGAGTACTTGCCTAGCATGCACAATGCCCTGGGTTTGATTCCTTGGTACCACAGATCCAGAAAAAGGCAGAAGTGGTGCTGCAGCTCAAGTAGTAGACCACTAGCCTTGAGAAAGCTCAAGGCCCTAAGTTCAAGGAAAGGAAAGGAAAGGAAAGGAAAGGAAAGGAAAGGAAAGGAAAGGAAAGGAAAGGAAAGGACAGGGAAGAGAAAGGAAGGAAAGGAAAGGAAAGTAGTTTGACATGGTAACAGAACTAGCAGGATTATGGACTCAGGCCAGCCCAGGGCAAACATTGAGACCATATCTGGAAAACTAAAGCCAAAAAGTCTAGTGGTGTGGTTTATGATTTCCCTGCAAGAGGAAATCCATGTTGGCTACAGGGGCTCATGTCTGTAACCCTTGTGACTCAGAGGGTTAATGCAGAAGGATCATAGTTTGAGACCAGTCCAGTTAAAAAAAAGGTGAGAAGTCCATTTCTCAACCATCAGTCTGGAATGGTAACTGTGATAAAGCAGAGGTTGCTTATCTCTAATGTCTGTGTTGAGAATATGACTAAATTAGGATTCATGCAAGGTCCTCTTCATTTCCTACTCTTATGTGAGTATTCCTCTTAGAGAACTGAAGCGCCTTGGGGAAATGTAATGTCATGTGTTCTTTGCTTCTGATGAATGACCTTTCCTACTTTTCACTGACATCCTCAAAAGAAGCAAAACCAGGGAGCATTAACTCCTGGTGTATCTGCGAAGGTTTTCTACTTCTCCCTCATTATTACCTCCCACAGGTAGAATACTGTAATCAAATTTGCTCAGAGTACTCTACTTGTAGCATGGGCTTCAATGCATCCTGAGATACTCTATTTCAGTACTCACATCTGTGGTCATTATAACTATGTTGAGATCAAAGACTACTTGCTAGTCATTGTTATTCTTCCACAGTGGCTAGTCTTGATCAAGTTTCTGCAGATGGAAATAAAAATGTATATTTGTATATTAGAGAACATGGGGTATTTTAAAAAGTAATTACAGTATGAAACAATAGAAATTTGGAGTTAAAAGAGACCTTAGAAAATAATTGGTTTAATGTCTCAATAAGTGTAAGAAACACTTCCGCTAACATTTTTGGTGCATACTTTGTTCAAGTCACTATTTAAACATTTCTAAGGCTGTAAAATCCACTACTTCACAGAGAGGTTCATTACATTTTTCAGCTAGGTTTTATTGTAGAAAGGTTCATCATTAATGTTAAACCTAAACTTGTAACTTCCACCTTTTGGTTAATCTAAGATCTGTCACGTATGGCTATACAACACTATGTAATTCATCTCCATGACAGCATATTAATTATTTAGAGACACTATCATAATCTCTTTGTCTCCTCTGTGCAAAGCTTCCTACTTTATTCAGATGTTTCTCATAGATGTGGTTTCTGGACCTTTCACTATGTAGATTTATCTGCTCTGGACACCACCAGATTCTCAATCGCCTTCTGAAGTTGTACTTTGCAGAAATGGAGCTCAGTGAATGTGACCAGTATCAAGTGCACAGATGGCTTCTCATTCCTTAATCTACACCTGGGTTTTGTTAATGGTTCTAAAACTGCTTGAGTTATTTTGAAAGGCATATCACACCACAGTCTTCTAATAAGCTTGCCATAAACTGAACTCTTTTGACATTTTTTTTTCCTTGCAAGAATTCTGTGAAGCCAGATGCCCTTAGTTCTTAAACCTTCAATTAATCTTTTCACCCTTTGTACAAGATTCGGTATTGATTTTTGTAATAAACAAAATGCTCTGTACAAATCAGGTGCTTAGCAAATGTCTGTGCCTCCTTTTCACAGTGCCGGTTACAGAAGTATTATTCAGTCATCACTAGAGTCTCATCATTTAACAAAGCAACTGCCACAGTCGTTGCTTATGAACACTGTTTCTTTCCACAACTGGTGAACTGCATTGCTGTGATGCTAGGGAGAATTGTGATGCAAGTAAGACAATTAGTTTAGTTTCATTGTTAGTCACTTCAGCCAAAATTACCCAAACAGCTTCATGGTAGCAATGTTTGACATAATCCTCCTAATAAAGGGTCATTGTCATAAAAACTTAAAACGGTCACGCCACATTTCAAAATGTGTCCTGTCTTACCTAAAAATCTAATAATTATGTCAACAACTAATGATCTCATAACTTGAAAATGTTTTGGTGAGTTTGCATGATTTTTACAATATTGCTTTCTAATTAGTAGTTCATTTGCAGGTACTATTGTCATATAGATGATTAAAGGAAATGATGCTTCATTTTTCTGGTTCTTCCAAATCAGAAATGGGCTGATTTCAGTTTAGGCAGTTTATAAGATAGGCAATCAATCCTTGACTAAACAAAGGAAAACTGAAAGATAACTTCATCAAAACTACTTTTAGTAGTAGAAAAGTGACTTATTAATAAATCAGGGTACTTCTAAAAGAAGCAAGCTTTTATAACCTAAAATTTTTATCTAAGATTGAAATGCCCGAATTTTTTAATATGTGAGGCTAAGGATTACCTTTTGAATATCGTGTAACAAACTGAGTACATTATTTCATCAATTAAGCTTCAAGTTCTAAATAATCTTAGATTGTAGAAAGCTTTTTGAAAAATCATTTTGACAGATTCATATTTATGGAAGAACAGGCAGACAAGCCCTCTGCTCTTTAATAGAATGACATGAGGTACTTCTTGGAATCAGGACACAATAGAGAGAAGGACTGTTTATGAGTCATAGGAACATGTGCTCCTGTCAACTTGAATAAGAGGCATCAGATATTTCTGGTGATGAAAACCTTTCAGCGAGGTGAAGCAGGCCACATTCCATTCCTTTTATTTTCAGAGATGAGATGGATTTGAAAACCATAACCAGGCTTCTTGATGCAAGGACTCGCCACATGAGATAATCTCCAGCACATTACTATCGCCAAGCAGATCTTTCACCCTTTTGTCTCCATGCATTATAGAAAACTTTAAATCAGTTTGGTGTCCATATAAACTTTTGATCCTAGGAAAAGCCTAGGGTACCATCATTATCTTCCCGAGGACCATGTGTAGGCCTTCAGTAGGTAGTACTAATTTAATCTCTTTGCTAGAGGAAAAAGTAGCTGATTTTCTAGATCAATATTTGATTGAATATGTTTGAAATGTTGGCAGATAAAGGCCCCTTTTCTGGTCCAAAGACTTTTTGAACCACAGAGGTATAGCGTTCTAGCTCCCCTGGGACTTGAGTGGAAGGAGGTCTCAAAGATCTGTAAGAAGCCTTCCTGCCTTTCCTTGTGTTCTTCCAGCAAGACTCTCTAAAGGTTGAGATGAGAAAAAGATAAGATCAAGAATTGGAATGTCTTTATATCCATTTTTTTCATCTTTCCTGGGGCTTCTCTTAACTAAAAATAATCGTTTATACCACTAGTTTACAAAAACCTCCTATAATAGGATAGTAGAAAGAAAGTCCACTTGATCAGTTTTAAGAAGATAACCCAGTGACTTGGGCAAAAAAATTGACACCCAAGACCCTATCATTTAAACCACTAATTAAACAAGAAGGTCAATATGTCACCAAAAGAGAGATGAATAGAAATTGCAGTGCTGAAGTGGTACAGAGATTAGAACTTTAGTTGTCCAGTTAGGATTGATAAGGAAAATTTGTTTTCCACAAATTGAATTGATTTTGTCAAACCATTAACAAAGACAAGTCATATTTGACTACACAAAAACAATTCTAGTTCAAAACTATGAATGCCGACCTAATCAGCAATTTTTCCTTTTTTCTAAAGTTTTTACTTAATAACCCTTAAATACATAAAACATGAAATAAGTGTTCATGTGACTGAAAGTACTATTAAAGAGCGCTACCCTACTGTCTGCTACATCTATATATAAAATTCAAAGAAAGATTACTAAGAGCAATATTTTCCTTTAATTCTCTCCTTTGCTACAGAAATGCACGTGCATTCCCTCAGCACAAAGAGGAAAGGGTGCTCACAAATTCCATCTACTTTCTTTCTTCTCTCTGAACTTTTGTTTGGCTGAAGGAGAAATTTACTTTCCCCAGCTACATACTTTGAACAAAGAGGAACATTTTATAAAGGAAAGTAGCCCACGAATACAAAGCCCACTGTAACTCCTGGGAAACGTACACTCCAGAGAACTTATTTTCTATAGGCTAAACCCAACCAATTCTCCAATTTTGTGATGAGAGAATGGTATTTAAATTTTTCTCTGACAATTTCTCACAACTTCAATCTATTCTGGTAAAATCATCTAGTCAAAGCAATGATATTCCCAATAGGAACTGAACAACTATTCAGGATATCATATTTCTTACTTAAAATTGGAATTAAGTAGCCAGTGAGAAGGGACTTAGTTTTATGTATGTTTTATAACAGCTTGCTCACTGCTAGGTGGATCAGGCATAAAATAAACACTTGCATCAATTATTTAGATAAACTGAATTTCAAGTTCTGCTTTTAAGAAAGAGAAGTAATTCAGATGAAAGAGATTGACTTTCTAGCTACAATTACACTATGAAATATACAATACTAATATCATCAGAATGTTTCTTCACAGTGCTTATATATCAGTCGAACATAACATATAAGCTGCTGCTATAGGCAGAAAACTCTTGAATGCAAACTCAAATTGCTCCTGAATCTTTGATACAGAATCCTTGCTGCAGGGTCTTTTTGCAACCAAATGTCCCTCATCAACTAGCCAGCTCTGATTGTTAGTCCTTGAGAGAGTTCTTTTTCTCTCCCTTGGTATGAAAAAGAAGAAAAGAGAAAAAACCCATGAGGAAACTTATTAAATATAATTTAAAGTGATACTGGCAAGATACATAAAAGATTTCATATACCTTGTCTTAATATGATTTTAAATAACAGGGCAACTTTTCATTTCTCTAAAACTCTATGTTTTGTAAGATTCAATTTACATATATCTTATTATATTACTGTAATAGAATTCCTTTAATATGCTAAGATTTAAGGTTTAAATTTTCTTGGTAATTTCCCTAAAGGAAATGCTAGGTTCCAGGCTTCCATATCTCATTGGTCCTTGTCAAATCAAATCTGAAATTTCTGTCTAATTCTACAGTGTACAGACATTGATTAACTATCTAGATTTCCTCTTCCTATCAGAAACTAGAATTTGTGTTTGTGAATGAGAAGAGGCTATGATTTTTCTTGCCATAATATATACTTTCAGGGAAGAAATAACCCCATTCCAAGTCTGGTGAGGGTGCCAGGAAGTTACTAGAAAACCTTTTTTTTTTTCCCATGAAAATATGAAGCCACTGAAGGTAAAGACCATCATTTCACCACAGAGGAAATAGTTTTGAGGAGAAGTCTTATTGAACACTACAGCAAATTGCCAAGGAAAGAGGTAGACTGTGAGTTCTTGGGGTCACTGGGTATGTTGCAGTCTTTGTGTTAAGCAGCCCTAAAAATGTCATTTCCTTTAGATTCCTTCTTGCTCAAAGAATGAACCCTTTTCTCATTTAAGTGTTATTAAGTTGGGTTTGCTATTATTTGCTATAAGATGGGCTAAATGATCATCAAACTTCCTTTTTAAATGTATACCTGTCCCCATTTTGTCATTGCTAGAAGAACGTCGCTTACTGCAGCAACTCATATATTTTTGCCAACATTGCACTATTTGAATATTTTAATTCCCAAGTTCATTTTCAGTGGACTTTTCATTATTACTGAAATCATAGTCAATATGGAAATGAAAAGTTTAAAAACACCTGTTTTAAGGCTACTTTCTATGTATACATGAGCTTAGGGATGTGAAAATTTCATGAAAGATCCATCCCTGCTAGTACAACTTATGAATAAGAGCAAAGGATTTTATCAGGACAGTCTGGTAAAGACTCATACTTTCCTTTATGCTAAATAATATTTTCAAGGCTATATTATTTGGATAATATCCTGACAGTGATGTTAGTGTAATTCTATTAAGGTATTTTAGAAACACATATATAACATTAAATAAAATGGGAAAAATGATACATATTCCTTATTAAATTAAGAAATTGAACATATTTGTAAATCAAGAAAATATCTTTTCCAAGAAAATGAAATGGCTATCACACATATTTTTCACATTTTAACGTATCAATCAAGTTTATTTTTGCTGAGAACTCTAAAAGAGAGTAAGAAGGCAGATTAATTTTAAAACAATTGATATATGTGTGAAGGCACTATAGTATATGTAGTGTATTCAACATTTTGAGTAATTCATTTGCATATTCTAATTTTCTCTTATTGTAAGAACTAGGATATGATTAATTACATCACTTTTTAATTATAACAATATGAGATCACAAAATCTGCTACTCATTTTCCCCCACCTACTTTTTGATGATGAGGATTGGGTGCTCTTAAAATAACAAAGATGGATTACAACAGATAGTATAAGTTTATTCCTAAAATTTGTGGTAATGAAATAAATAGAACACATAGCCACAAACAGGCTATATTCTTTCTGGAAAATCAGAGCAAGCTTTGTGATATTTCTTTATATAAAACAAAAGTGTTCTGAACAATTTAAAATAGTTCCCGTTAGATTCATATCCTACAATGGTGACATTTGTCTTTAAACTTGCTAGATAAATAATCTCGAGGGGAAGAAAGGAAAGAAAAGAGGGAAGGAGGGAAAAAGGAAGAAAAGAAAGGATGAAGGTGGGAAAGAAAGATAAAAAAAAATCCACGACTCTGTACTCCTCTGAATGTAGGTGAAAGCTGGTGACTGAGGTACAGTAAACAGGCCTTACATGTTCTAACATTGTAAGCAAGCTTACTAGAGCTAGACATTCCAAGAATTCAAAAGTATAGACAGAGCAAACTTGCCAGGAATGCAGGAGGTGCTCATTATTTTAAAATCAAAGTCGCTACTCACCTGAAAGGCATCCATTCCATATCTTCAAGTGAGGCTTCTGGACCTAAGGTAAGGTGCAATGTCTAGTGATGAGAACTTGGGAAGGTTTTCAAGCCAGTAAGAAAACAGAGGAGATTTATTGTTTAAGGAAATCTATCAAACTGTGTTAACAATTTACATAGAAAATTAACATAGAAACACAGAGCTGGGCATGCTGACTCATACCTGTAATTCTAGCTACTGAAGAGGCTGAGATCTGAGGATGGTGGTTCAAAGCCAGCCAGGGCACTAAAGACCTTGAGACTCTTAATTTCAATTAATCACTAGAAAACGGGAAGTGGGGCTGTGGCTCAGGGGTAGGGCGGTAGGTAGCTGAAGAGTTCAAGGACAGGGCCCAGCCCCATAATGGGTTGGGGGAAGAAAATTAACACAGATACTCATATGGTAAGTTACACACTGGGGAATATATTAGACAATAGATTGATTTAACTTTGTATGTAGAAGTTATGATAGAGGCCTAAAGAGGTAAAGATATGAATAATGGAGCTCTCAGAGGTTATCTGCACCCATACACTGTAGACGGAACAATATATAATGAAGAGACTATGCATCCTGAGTCTTGCTTTCCTGTTTTAGCAGTTGCTGATAATTGCATTGCTCTGGGGAAACCGGAACCAGCATTTTTGTTTATAAAACAAAAATGAGAAATTCAGTCAGGATGATCTCTCAAAAAATTTCCTTGCTTGATAGATTTCCTGGAAAAAAAAGTGGGCATTATTTTATTCCTACATTTTCCTGATCCTACCTGACTTTGATGGTCACGTTACTATTCATTAGGATCTATGAGGCGATTTTTCTAAATCACCTGTTATTTGAAGATTAGCAGCCCTCCCACTATACTGACAACATCCTTAAGGAAGTTGATCATATCCAACTGGGATGAGTCACCACAGAGTTTCTAAATGAGGAGAAACTATGTACCCAGCAGTGATGTTGGATACTCAATAGTTGCCAAAAGGATAAAAGTAAGCCGGACAAAATCTTTGCTTTGTAACTGCCTCCAGAACATTTGTGAAGGAGCGTTAATGAAAAATGAGAGTGATGTTCCCATCACACATTTTTGGATTACTGTGCAGCAACATCAATTGGAAACCTAATGAAACAGGGACCACCTACAGAGAAGGGATATTGTGTTCCTCTGTTTGCCTGCATCCAATTTACCAACTGAGTGTATGGTACAAGCTGCCTGTTTGTTCCGGCCTCTGTTTGATTGATCCTGCATTTAACATTGATAATTGGCAATGCCAATTTCCACTCTCACAAGTAGACAAGTGTTGTACTATTCTATTGTGTGATAAGTCACAAACACATTTCTATCCAGGAATCATTTCAAAATTCCAGCACTGGTATCATTTCAGAATGGTGGGCTATTGAAATTATGCTAGGTCTCAGGAAAAGTGAATTGGTCCTTTTTCTATTTCACTCATTCCATTAATTGACTATGGTGAAGTTCTACATATTTTTCATCAAACAGAACTTCTCCCAATCAAGGAAATAACAATAAGAAACCTAGTAGGTGAGTTCCCACCAAGCATACCAGGGAATATATAAAGAAAAAAGCTGACATTCCAAATGGAAATGCTCTGTTCTTTGTTTTTGCACCTGTTCACACTGGCATCTGGTATTAGTCTTGTGACTAGTCAAACATTACTATTTTCTGTCAAGCTGGCTGAGTGAAACAAAAGAAAGAGAATGTAGTATAAAATATTAGCTTAGTCTTATGTGTTAGTTACTGCATTTTCCCCTTCCAGCTCCCTACCTATGTTTATCAGCAGCAGCAGCAGTTTTATTCCTCTTCTCCACTCTCTCCATTCTCCCCTCCCATTTTTAATTTGACTTCTAGAAGCCATCTGGTATTCAGTCTAATTCCTATATTACAGCTCTCCATAAGTCAGTCTGGTGACTGCCTGTCAGGTTATAGGATTAAGTTTAAGGTTTTCTTAATTCATTTTGAGGTTCTTCATGGACTTGATCTATTATGTCTTCCCGAGCTTGTCCAGTTACAGATTTCTGCATATGATTTATGTCTAGCAGGTGCTGGTTTGCTAGAGCTTTCTAAATATTGGCTTTACAATGCAAGGGAGGCTTGGGAAGATACTACCACTCAAAACTGTATTTCTACACCAGTGGAGAATAGCCTCCCTGCTGAAATTCAACGTCGCAGAACTATTTATTAAGCAAAAAAAATGATGGGCATTTCAGTATAAAGGAAAGTGGAGAGGCTCAAATTCCATCACCAACTCACTAGTTGCTTCTATGTATTCTGTGGCTTTCAGGAAATAGTCTTTTAATGAGTAGGACAACTGGGTAAGTTTAAAAATATGGATCAATCCTTTGCTATAAATTACTGTGAATTTGAGTGGTTTTTTTTCCATGTAATGCCCTACTTTTAAGCTGAATTCCTTTGTCTAATTTTTTTGTTTGTTTCCCTGGTGTAAAGTTTAAGTGCCTAATGGAAACCTAGGCATTGTTAGGGAGATGGAAATAAAAAAGCCATCTTTCAATGTACCACTAAAGCATTTTAAAATGCATTATTATATATTTGGAAGAATATGTAGCATTACAAAAAAATGAGACCACAGGATAAAGCTCATTTAATAAAGAATGTCCATGCAAGCATGAGAGCTATTTATGTTACATATTTCTAATTACTATTGTTATCATTTGATTATAATTTGGGAGACAGGGCCTCCAGGTTAGACTGGAACTCATTAGATAGCCCATAGAGGCCTTGAAATCACAATCCTCATTCTTCTGTCTTCCAAAGGATAAAACTGCAGCCACCATGTTCAATTCAGTTGTAACCATTTAAATAAAACTATTGACTGGGATATGGAGATTTCTATAGTACTTATAATAGTGAGTCATTTGTTTTGTGTTTGTCTGAATAACACTTATAAACATGGTTCACTGATAGGTTTAATTAAACTTATAAAATAGTTTTTGGTCTTATATATGATACATTTATATATATATATGTATGTGTGTGTGCAAATATGCACACACACACAAACACTTTCATTGTGAAAACTCTTGGTTTCATGGTTATTTATGACCTCTGTTTCATAGTTATTCACATACTTTCAACTATAGAAGGAAATTGTTAGGCTCAGATTATATATAATCCTAGATACAGAGAGATGAAGATGTTATGCCTTTAGTCACACTAGGAGTGAATAAAATTAAAATGCAGAGCTCTGTATTTCCAGAGCCTCTGGAGCAATGCCACTTTGCACTATAAACTGTTCCTATAATTTACAAAATTTATAATTCACTCATCAATTTGCATATCTGAGTATGCATTATAAACATTGCAATTGGCTACAACTCTCCATCAACCAATTACTAACAAGAAGCATCTAAAAGGTCAAAATCTTGGAATACCCAAGTAAACAGAAATATGTACACCTTTTGCTAAACATCAGGCATACAATTCAATACATATTCATTACTTTTTGACACAAAGAGTCAGTTCCAACCATGGCTTATTTACAATATTTGACCTTGGATTACTAGGATAAATTAAAATTGTGTTTAAAAATTATTTTAACATAATTCAGATGTGATAATATCATCTTTTGAAGCCAAGCATTAGGGTAAATTACTTATGAACATATCAGTTAGGGAAAATGTATGGTATAATTTATTAATTGGAAACCAGTACCATTACAAAAATAAAGTAACAGCTGGGTACTAGTAGCAGATGTTTGTTGCAATTCTGTCTATTTAGGAGGATCTATTAGGAGGATCTTGGTTGGAGGCCATTACAGGCATACCTACAAGATGTCTGAACTAACAGCTGGGTTCAGTGGCCTTGTCCAGTCATCCTTGCTATGTGAGAGGCTGAGATGAGGACAGTTGGGATGTAGAAGCCTACAGGACTTCTCAACAGAAGAAGCTGGGTATGGTAGTGCATCTTTCATCTCAGAGGAAATAGAAACAAAATAAAAACCAACCAACCAACCAACTAACAACAACAAAAAGATTGCAAGTCCAAGTGTATACCTGGGCAGAAACAAAATCCTATATCAAAAAACAACTAGTGTCTAAAAGGGCTGGATGTGTGGCTCAGACATGAAGCCTTGAATTAAACCTCCAATAGTTCCAAAAATAACCACAAGTCCCCAAAGAGAAAAACACATTAAGAGCCTAGTGCTCCTGAGTCACACCTGTAATCCTAGCTACTCAGGAGGCTGAGATCTGAGGTTCATAGTTCAAAGCCAGCTGGGGCAGAAAAATCTGTGAAAGTCTTCTCTTTAATTCTCCACAAGAAACTGGAAGTGGGACTGTGGCTCAATGTGGTAGAGATCTAGCCTTGAGCAAAAGAGCTCTTGGAAAGCACCCAGCCTCCAGTTCAAGCCTCACAACTGACCCCAACCCTACCCTGCCAAAAAAAAAATAAGAAGAAGAAAACTCATGTCACATTGAAAAATATTTACATTAAATATGCATTAACTACATTCTGGTTTTAAGATTTCTGGGCTTCTAAGAGCATTACACAGTTTTCTGCCTCCTGCTTACTCTTTATCCTATGAACGTGCGATTGTGTGTTCTCAGCCTCAATGTAAAAAATTAACCATATAGCATCGATAAAATAATAAGGAAACTGTCAAAAGAACAGGTAAAATTCAGAATTAAAAAAATAAGGTTGGCTATCTCCCTGAAACCTGTAATTAAAACATGTGATTTTGTAAGTGTATTTGTTACACGATTGTGCTGGTCTAGAGTTGAACCAAATATGGGGCCTTTACAGCAGATTGCAACAGGAAAGGCCTTTTATTCTCCAGTCAATGATAATAGCGTATAACTCTATAGGGAGGGACTTTTCCCTATAGTATTCACATCACCTTTCTTTTAAATGCCGCTAAGTGTGAAATTAGTGTTGTCCCTTAAAGTGCATGAGATTAATTGTTAGTAACTGAACACAGTTTGAGGGCTAATTATATAAAAAATTGATATTAAAAGAATACTACCAAATTGATTGAGTTTTACAGTTTGCATTTAGTTTTCAAATTACATGGGTTGAAAGGCAATGGTAGGAAACAATAAAAAACAATCCATTCCAACCTGCTAAGCAAATTAAGGTTTACTAGTCCTTTGAAAGACAAATGAGTCAAATGCTGTAATGTAGGGAAAGCAGTAAAAATGATTTTGAAATTAACTAGAGGATTAAATATCAAATATTCTAAGAATTTATCTGTTGACTACATATTGTGGAGGGGGTTGGGTATTCCTTTTGCTCTTGACTAATTAAAACAAAGTACACACTAGTAACCATTTTTGAAACTGCATGTTACAGGCCAGATTATGTGGTTCAGATTTCTTGCCTAGACATGTACCCAGCATTATGTGAAGCCCTGGGTTTGAGCTCTTGCACTACACAAATAAGTAAATAAAAACAAAAATAAATGCAAGAAATAATGATTTATTCCCAATCTGTCTTTAAAAATTCAGGAGAAGATATAGTAAAAACCTATTCTTTTAGGAACAACTTAAATCTTGAACATTATTTAAAACAAACGTAAAACTCTCAAAGATATGGAAAAAGAAGACAGACAGGCCAGCGACCTTTGGTCCCAAGGAGCCCCATGGCAATGGAGTTCCCTGGGTTTTCTGAATACCTTCTATATAAAGACTGGACAAAGTCAGAAAATGTCAAGAGATATAGAACATGATGCCTTCAAAAAAGCCTGCACTCTCTAGTCAAAGGAACTGGAAAGTGAAATCTCAGCAAGACAGAAATGTTTAGATATCGGTGGGGGAGTTTGAGCTAGTGGTAGAGTGTTTGCCTAGCACGCACGAAGACCAGGATTCAATTCCTCGGTACCACATACATAAGAAAAAGCCAGAAGTGGTGCTGTGGCTCAAGTGGTAGAGCTCTAGCCTTGAGGAAAGCCCAGTGCTCAGGCCCTGGGCTCAACGCAAAAAAAAAAAAAAATGTTTAGATATTAACTGACTCTTAGTAACATACTTGGAATTCCTATCCCATACCCCTAACAGCAAAGGCCCAGTGATAAACCTCAAGTTCCACACCTATCAGATTTTACCAAGGCATCTTCAACCCACCTCTTGAGCCTGACAAAGTGGACAACAATCAAATGTGTGTGTGTGTGTGTGTGTGTGTGTGTGTGTGTGTGCAAGAGAGTGAAGGTTTGAGGTCAAAGTCTCAGTATTGGGTAAAAGACAGGGTAGAGATGGAGAGGAAAAAGGAGAGGGAGAAAGAGAAGGACAGAAAGGGCGAAAGGGAAAATGAAAAGGACAGGGAAAAGGAGAGACAGAAAGGATGAAGGGAGAGGGAGAGAAAGGGAGGAGAGAAAGGGAGGAAGAGAGGTCTGGCATGGTGGTAATTGCATTTCCTCTGGAGGTGAAGATTGCAAGGATCAGTGTGAAGGTAGGTTTGGAAGAAAAAAAAGTTATTGAGGCTGCATCTCAAACAAGCAAGATATGGTGATGCCTATCCACAGTCCCAGCTGATAGGAGAATGTAGGAGAATCCTGCTTTAAGGTTGTCTCTGGAGGTAAAAGCAACACCCTATTGGAAAAAGTAATTAAAACAAAAAGAACTGAAGGCTACAAAGCTCTTGAGTCAGAAAGCTCTGGAACCATCAAAAAATAAAAATAACTTAAGAAAGAAATACAAATTAGAATTTATGTAAAGCAGACAGAACAGATCAGAAACAATACATTAAGATACAACTGAAAATAATTTCAAGGTCTAAAAATAAATCTTAGGCTAGAGATTAAGAGCATAAAAATGAGAACACAGATGAACATTTAAATTTAACTTTCTTAGTTGGTGAAGCAACTATGAGCAATGATTACAAATGTGAACACTCTGACTTGTATTTATAAGTAGTGAAACAATATTCTGGTGATAAAAGACATGGTTTAAACAAAATAATGCAGATAAACCAAACATAAGAAAAGAGGTACACAGATTAAACAAATTCAGCAAAATAAAGGTGATAGTTACATTCAAGCGGAATAAAATTTGTAATAACTTTCACATATAAGTAAATATATGTTCTCCTACTCCTTCTCCCATTTTTCCCTATAAAGGAAAGTTAAAAGGACCCAACTTTAAATGAGAGTGTGCTGCGTACTGCTTTCCCACATGGTTTAGCTTCTTAGCAGAACAATGTTTTGTTCTGAATTTTTATGTCCTTCCCAAAGACAAATGCTCCCTATTTTCCCTCACATGAAGACACTAGATTTGGCTTACATAGTAATAAGTAAAAACCTTGAATGCTGTACCAATGTATTGACTGAATAATGGTAGAGTCAAGGGAGAACTCAAATAGTGTAATTCTGTTTTTCTTTATCAGTTGTGGGACTTGAACTTTGGGCCTCGGTGCTGTCCCTGTGTTCTTCAGCTCAAGGCTAGCATCCTACCCCTTGAGCCACAGCACCACTTCCAATTTTCTGGGTGGTTAATTGGAGATAAGGGTCTCATATTCTTTAGTGTCCAGGCTGGCTCTGAATCACGATCCTCAGATCTCAGCCTCTTGAGTAGCTGGGTGTGAGCCACCATATCTGGCTTCAGACAGTGTAATTCTTTAGAAAGGTAAGGTCAAAGTTCAACAAAATGAACACCAGGAAACAAGTACTCGAAATGCTGGTGGGGGGGTGTCATGGGGAATGCAGTGGGGAGAATGCAGTGAAGAATTGAAATATATCCACAAAATTAAGAAAAGAAAGTGTGGGTTGGGAGGCATGGGTGAGAATGTTGAAAAGTGTGACATTGATCAAGATGCCTTGTATTCATATACTGCTTTGTAAAATGACACTTCTTTGTGCAACTACTTAAAGATAATAAAACTATTTTTAAAGCCATATGTTGATGTCAAATCTCCAGTTCTAGTGTTAGGAGCTGGGCCTTAGGAAGGTAACTAGGTGAGGAAAGGAGAGTATTTCTGACTGAGATTAATATCAATCCAAGAGTCTAAGGGGCCCCTCAACATGTACAGATACAATAGTTCAACACATAAGAAAGTAAGTCCTCATCCATTCTTGCCGTGACCTTCAACTTCTCTGTCCCAAAATGATGAGGGACAAATTTCTGTTTCATCTTGGAAGCATAAACTGTCACAAAATTTACATAGCATATTATATTCTTTCTTTCTCTCTTTCTCCCTCTTTCTTCCTTCCTCCCTCCATCCCTTCCTCCCTCCCTTCCTTCCTTTCTTCCTTTTTTTCTTTTCTCAGGGCCTGAGCACTGTCCTCGGGCTTTCTCACTTACCACTTGAGCAACAGCACCACTTCCAGGTTTTTCTATGTATGTGGTACCAAGAAATCGAATCCAAGTCTTTGTTATGCTAGGCAAACACTCAACCATGAGTGGCAAACTCCAGTCCCCCAAAATGCATTTTTTGACAGCAACACAAGCAAATTCAGACCAATAAGTACAGGACTATGCCTTCCTGATATCTTTCTGATAATCTTGGCACCAAGCTGCACTCCTAAAAGCCACTCAGGCTTTCTATCCTTATGCTTACTTTCACAATACAATATACATACCCAGATTTCATAGCAGGGTGCTTTTTTTCTTCTGCTTCACATTCCCTCATTTCCACTTCCTAGTTCATCTTTGGCTTTGACTTTCTGGTACAAAATCCATTTTTGTTCTGATCACCTTGGTGCTTATCGGAATTTGGCAATGACATTCTCCCCTAGACAAATAATATTCCTATTGCTCTTCAGCCCAAAATTGCATTCTTCCTGGGTACCACCTGGGTACCTGTTCTACAACTGGATTTTGGTCTACCCCAGGCCAGTCCTCATTCACATGGAAACTGATACTGAGTCCCCAATAATGGAGCCAGAAATCACAAAACACCTAAAGAAAAACATTCCACAGAATCACAATGATGCTGAGCTAGCTCCCTAAGAAGGGAAACTTGGTTAAAGCAAAAAAAGATTTTGGAATCAAAACAAAAATTAAGCTTAGAATTTGGAAATGTCAAAATTACATCAACAGAAAATAATGTAACTTTTCTTGGCATGTTCTGGAATTATATGTAGTCAAGAATATTTTTTAAATAGTAGACAAAAAAATCTGGGGTTGATGGTCATGAAAGGATATCAGCCTTACTACAAATAAGAGCATAAAATTCTGTATTAATTTACAGTAGGGTTTGACATGAGAGTAGATGAATAAAGAGGCCTACGGATCAAAAAGATAATAGAATCTATGATATGTTACAAGTGGATATAAAAAACAGTAGGAACAAAAAACTTATCAAATAGATTTTATTGTTATATTTAGTAACAGGAATAGAATCAACGTTGACACTGATTATATGCCATCTATTCATGCTTTTAAAATTTATTTCTAGGGGCTGGGAGTTTGGCTTGGTGGTAGAGTGCTTGCCTAGCATGCACAAAGACAGGGGTTCAATTCCTCAGTACCACATACATTGAAAAAAAAAAAAAAGCTGGAAGTGGTGCTGAGGCTCAAGTGGTAGAGTGCTAACCCTTGAGAAAGTCCAAGGACAGTGCTCAGGCCCTGAGCCCAAGCCCAGGACTGGCAAAAAAAAAAAAATTAAAAAAAATTTATTTCTAAAACACTTTTCAAAACAGACAAGAATCAAACAGCACATATTAAAAAACCAAAACAAGCCAGACACAGTGGCTCACACCTGGAGTCCTAGCTTCTCAGAAGGCTGAGTGAGATCTGTGGATCAGGGCTAAAAGCTGGCCCAGGCACGAAAGAACGTGAGACTCATCTCCAATTAACCATTAGAATACCGGAAGTGGCGGTGAGGCTCAAGGGGTAGGGTGGTAGCCTTGAGCTGAAGAGCTCAGGGATAAAACCCAGGCCCAGCAATAGGGTGGTAGCCTGGAGCCGAAATACTCAGGACAGAACCCAAGCTCAGAGTTCAAGCCCCATGACCAACAAAAAATTAAATAAATAAAAACCAAAACAACAACAAAAACCTTACAATCCTGAAAGAAAAGACTTGGTAGGGGAAAAATGCTTAACTATCATATTATAAATTAGCATTAACATTTGCTGGGTTAAATCTAATAAAGCCTTCTTCCATAAATGTACCATTAATAAAGTCTTCAAAATGGCTTCTCTCCTCATTTTCTTTTTTATTTTTCATGGTTTAATTAGAAACATCTTTAAAAAGGCTAGTTTTACTATGGTAGTATCACATCTGCACTTTCAGCAAGATGTTGTTTAATCACAATGGGTTATAAAGTGAAACTTGTACTACTTATTGTATTATCTAGTAGAACCCACACATTTTCCACTTTTAGTGCCCCTGAGCCATCATCTTATATTTGTTCATCAACATTTTAACTGCCCCTCTTTAAAAAATGTAATTTGACAGTTAATTTTCTAAACTTGTTATTCTTTTACTTCTTTTCAGTAATGAAATTTCATATGCCTTTGATATGCATAGTACTGTACCTGACCCCCCTTTTTTTAGCAAGCAAAAAGTCACTTCTCTCTTCTTTTAAACATGTTATTTTTGCTATTTCTGTCTAGAAATCTGATGAGACTAAGTTCTTCGAAGGTTTCATGATCATCAGTAAAAAGAATTAGCTCTTTTATGCCACATTCTTGCATAGTTTCTCTCTATATACAGAAACAGTATAGATGGAGTGTTGAAATTGCTGGCACTTGGAAATTAATGGTCTATGAAAAATCTTAAATATATTGATATACATTTAAATGCAGAAAATTATTTTCATAAATGAAATTTCTTCTAATAAAGAATATCTCCAGATTAAAAAATATTCAAGGATTTATTTTTTAGGTGAAGTAAGTGCTGGTTTGAGAGTTTTTCATTTACATAATCAAACAGATGTAAAATGGATCACAAGACTGCTGACAAACTCAGACCATCCCTCTCTCTTTCCTTCCCTCCTGTCTTCCCTTCCTTTTCCCTTTCTTGTTTATATATTCAGTGAAAATAAGTGAACAGATTATTCAGAAAAGTATGTGTGCTTAATTATTGTAAACTCTCTTGAGAGTAAGAACCAATTCCTATAATCATCAGCCCCTATGCGTATAGACCCTTTATTACATCAGCAAAGGATGGAATCATGCTTAGACTACAGGTTAAAGAGCCAGCTCCTCAGTTTCAATCCTAACCCTGTTTGACTAGGTATGTCACTTTAGACATCCTGTAAGACCTTTCTTTATTCTGAAAAATAATCATAGTAGTAGTATTCCATTTATATAATTGCTTGAATTACTATGCTGAAAGTATTTCAAACTATTTCTAATGCACAGTAATGATTTAATAATCAAAATTCATTGATATTATTTCTGTTTGAGCACGTAGGCAAAAACAACTCTTCCCTTTTTGTGCTACACAGCCCTCTGTTGCTTTGAGAAAAAGCACAACTTAATAGAAAAAAAAGTTTATTTTAGCACATGGTTTTGGAGGGCTTTGTTCATGGTCACTTTGCTTTTGAGAGTACTAGGGTGAGGCAGAATAATGTGGTAGGTATATGGTAGAAAGAAGCTGCATAGCTTACAGTAACTGGGAGGAAAAGAGAGAAAGGGCTGAGGACAAAGACAAGCCCCACTTTCTTCAACTAGCCCCCTCTCTCCTCTTAAAGTATCTACCATTTCCTGATAGCACCAGGTGTTGGAGACCAATCCCTCAACCCAGAAACCTCTAAGTGGACATTTCAGTTTTAAGCCATAAAAATTTTCTTTTCTCCTTTTACAGGAAATTTATCCCAAATAGTCTGTGTTACGTGTTTTTCTTATTGTAATAGTTTATTCAACACATATTATTTAGGCACTTGCCATGTTCCAGAAACTACACTAGATTCTAGAGACTTGACAGTAAGGTGAAACAAGGGGATCAGCCGAAACAAGCAAATTACAATAATGTTTGCAATAGGTGGTGTAGAGCCAGAGGGGGGCTTGGTAGGGATCTCCTGCAGGGGGCAGTAACACCACCTGCCTGCCACTCAAGACATTTGTGCTCCTAACATTTTAGTAATCCTTAGCAGTCAAAAACAGGATTTATTTAATCCTAGGTTTCAGGAATCTCGGTATTGAGAAAGTAGTTCCGTTGATTTTGTGTAAGAGTCTGAAGATACTACCATTCTTAGATAAGAGGGGAATTCTTAGATAAATCAGGAATTGCAAGAAATACTGGAATCAAATCTCTGTAAACTGTACATCACTCCCAAAAGAAGAGCTTTTATGTTTGACTCATTTTTAAGGAAATATTCATCTCAGGTAGGATAATCAACCAATATTATCACCTCATAGTCATACAAGAATAGTATGCTATTAGAAATAGCATACTAAAATATTAGAAAAAGCATACTAGAATGCTTTCTTAGAAAGGCCTAAGAATCCAATCTTAAAAGCATTTTAAATAAGGGGTTTCAATATATTTTCTTGTTCATATTTTTAATGGTTATAATGATGATTATCATCATGTTTATGGCTTAATCAGGAACATGGTGGCTCTGCTGTAGTATTTCTTTTTCTGCACATTTTCAACACCAAAGTTCCTTGTGCTTCCTCCCTTCCTTCAACTTCTTCATTTCCCTCTTATTTTTAATACCTCTTTTCTCAATTCTTAATCTAGAAAATATCTGGTTCTAGTTTTCACTGAAATAATGAGTTACAACAGGCTCTAGAACATTTCATGTAAAGGTATAAAGAAGTAAAAATCAAATGTGAAATTTTAGACATCAGACAACTAATGTAGAGCTGGAGTTTTCTTGCTATGTTATGAGAGGGCAAGGGAAACTATGAAGATGGGAGTAAAAAGTTGTTGACCTAATGTGTGGTTCATAACATGTGGCCCATCCTGGCGTTTGTTGCTCCCACAATGCCTCAGGCCTGCTTAAATGTTTCTTCCAGCTCAAACTCTTTTTCTCCTCATAGTACCCTAAGTGTCTGCTCAACCACTTGACAACTGACTGGGTAACCCATACATAAGCCATCAAGCAACCAGCCTAAGAAGACTGTGTTCAACTCCTCTCTGGATGGAAAGTTTCCACTACTTCTTCAAAGCTTTCTTTCATTTACTTTAAAAAAAAAAATCTTTTTTTTTTCTTTTTTTTTGCCATCCTGGGCTTGAGCTCAGGGCCTGAGCACTGTCCTTGGACTTTCTCAAGGCTAGAGCTCTACCACTTGAGCCTCAGCACCACTTCCGGCTTTTTTCTATGTATGTGGTACCAAGGAATTGAACCCGGGTCTTCATGCATGCTAGGCAAGCACTTTAACCACTAGGCCAACCTCCTGGCCCTAAAAAAAAAATCTTTTTACTGATGTATTTTGTGTATGTGGGTGGGTGGGGGAAAGTAGGGGTGTTGAGTCAGGGCCTCCTGCTTGCTAGGAGGCATTCTACCATTTGGGCTAAACCTTCAGTCCAGTCCTTTTTTTCACTTTCAAATATACATTTCCTAACTTAAGTTCTTGGCTCTATTTTTATACTGTTCCAGAGAACAAGGACCCACTTGCGGTATATCAATTTTAAACTACACCATGACTGGAATCCAATGATTAATCAAATGTGTTGAATTATTAAGATAGTTTTATATTCCCCAGTAATATATGCACATGTATAGCATATTATATATAAATCATATGCATGTTTATATTTAACATATACATACCTAAACATGTAAATGTATATATTTATATACATATACCCATAAACACACACACACACACACACACACACACACACACACACACACATATATATATCCACATGGAACACATAGCTTCTACCTATCCCTATGTTCTGATTATTTCTGGTATATCAAAGAACAAAATGCATTGTCCACAGGACTTTTTAAAGCCAACTGTTACTCTTTATTCACAGCAGTATAATAGCAATAATTGGCACTATTTAAATAGTTTCTTTCATTCCCAGACCCTTAAGGCACTTCAACATTGTCATTTCACATTATTTATTTCTTTCAGAAGAACAGCAAACTAAGACACACATAGAACATGGTTATCTATACTAATTTTGTTTTCGTTAGTGAAAACAAAACAAATAGCCTACTAAAAACCCAGATAGTATTTTGAAGATAAACCCTTTGAAAAGTAGGTTACACTGAACACATATGTGTTTTGTTTCATAACCAAATAAGTTTTTAAAAATTATTCATGTGGGCCAGGAGTTTGGCCTAGTGGTAGAGTGTTTGCCTAGCATGCACTAAGACCTGGATTTGATTCCTCCATACCACATAAATAGAAAAAAGCCGAAAGTGGTGCTGAGGCTCAAGTGGTAGAGCTCTAGACTTGAGAAAGTCCAAGGACAGTGCTCAGGCCCTAAGCTCAAGCCCAGGACTGGCAAAAAAAATGATTCATGTGCACACAAAGTACTGTACTTGATTGACTATGACTGAATTATCAGCTTCTACTTCATCATACATGGAAATGGGCATCTTGCCTGCATGCAAAAAAAAAAAATGGTTATAATGACTAGTAAAACCACAGCTTTCTGAAACTTTGCTGCTTTTTAAATTTTATGAGTAAATTTTGTGGAAAACTGTGTAAATAGAGCATAATTATTTTAAAAACAGGAGCCTTTGTTATTAGTCATCTAACTGTCTGGGTATACAAAGCACCCTGCTGTATAGACAAAGGATTGAAAAAAGTTACCTGTAGAGAGTTTTTGCTATGGAAAGAATAAGGACTAAAGCAACAGAATGAACTTTCAGTTCACAAATGCAAATACCGAATGCTAAACCTGGCAGAGGGAAAATCACTTTAGCCTGATAACCGGATTACTTAGAACAAAAATAGAGAAAATTAAGAACTGAAGAGCAGAAAATTAAGGTGGAATGCAATTTAAAGAGTAGGTAGATGATGTAGGCTTTCATTTTCTTCCCCCCCAGTGTCCAGCTAATTAAAATTACAATCAAAATGAAAGAGTCTAAACTTGTAAATATCTTTAGCTAATGATTTTGTCTTTTTAATCATCGTCACATTCAAAGTCTTCTTTTATTCATTTAGGTCTTTACAATAAAATGAAATTGTTTTACCACTGTAAAAATTGTCTTTTAATTTTCCTTATCAGCTTCTTTTTATATAATATATTCTCTAGGTCTTTTTCTCCTTTTTACTACATATCTTTCCAACCTTTCCTTTTACTTTGAACATACTTTAGAAAAGGCAAAACTTATGTAAGAATAGAACTTGTATTTTATTTAAAATTTTAATGCTGGGGATTGGGGGATGTAACTCAGTGGTAAAGCACTTGCCTAACATAAAGGAGGCCATAAGTACCTTCCCCCTCATCAATTAAAAAAAGAAACCAGGTGCAGATCTAAATTCAAAGCTTCTAGGCTCCCTCAAACATAGAAAGAATAATTATTTGCTAAAATATATACCTCATATAACTATATAGGTGTCTGTTGCCTTTACCACCATGTATTGTTCATATTTCAAAGAAAAATACAACTAAAGAGGCTGCTTAGCTAAGAAAATTTTGTTTATTTTCTGTGTTTTAATGTTCTCTGGCTGTCCAAGAATAACTCTGGGAGGGGGCTCAGGAATTTAATAGGTACCCCAAGGATCATGAAGTCCGCATGGAGTATATTAAGGAAACATCTAATATTCAGTAATTGGATACTGCAATAGACCTTTTGAAGAGTAGGATTTGTTACTGAGAGTAAAATTCAGATCAAGCTTTCCTATGGTATCTCATCTCTCTTTTCCAGTTATTCCCATCTTACCTCATAATCACTAAAAATGAATAGGATTTAATTGATTTAGTTTCGTTATTTCTTTTCACCTTCATTGTCATTGTCTTGGTCCAAGAATCCTCAGTAATTTACTTCAACCGCTTCTTGAATGCCTTTCCATTTAATGGAAAACAAAACTTAAAGCATAGCCCTAGGAAAATTCATTTCAGACTATCACTAGAGATTCTAATTGACTAGTTAGAAGTTAGCAAAAGTGTCTGTCTGTCCTGTCTCTTTGTCTGTCTCCCTCTCTCTTGCCTGCTAACAGACCTCTACTTCCATCCTGATAACTGTTCAGTATCAACACTGTGGCCATTGGGATTTTATATACCAGGAAATGTTATATACTACAGTGAATAATGTACATTAAATATATTTATATGTATATGTGCATATGCACACACATATACTTGTATACACACATGTACTCTCACATATTTATGCACACATTTACATTTATATATATAAATGTAATTATGTCTTTCCCTTGCTTAAAGTCTCATAAATCTCTTCATCTTCCTTAATCAATATTCCCCACATTGACTAGACTTGAAGGCCTTCTAAGACCGCTCTTGCCTCATTTGTTGGGAGTCATTTTATCCCTTTGCATAGTATTCTTTCTGGCTATTTTTTAAAAAATTGTCCAACTATTCCTTATTATCTACAAGTACTATGGCCTTTACATGTCAAACTGACACCCTTAAACATATTATTCTTATTTATTTTGGGGGGGGGGTCATGAGGCTTGAATTCAGCCTGGCACTGTCCCTGAACTCTTCTCAAGGCTCCTGCCCTACCCTTGAGCCAAGCCCTACTTCACGTTTTCTAGAGTTTAAGAGATAAGAATCTCAGGTCTTTTTGTGCCCAGGCTTTGAACCTTGGTCCTCAGATCTCAGCCTTCAGGATTGCAGTTGTGAGCCACCATGCCCAGTGAATGTATTGTTTTGTAAGGCCTTTAGGAAACTTGGGTTTTTCTAGCTTGGAAAGGGAAATATCATTAGCATTTGATCAGGATAGTGGTATTATTCACACTTAAAAAGGATAGTGCTGGCTTCTCTGTTGACAATAAAGGGCTAATTATAGGCATAGGGATCAACTTAGATAAACATGTTAACTTCTTATCTACATTAGTATATCTCCAGTGGTAATTCCAAATGAGCTGACTTAGGGCTCTGAGGTTTAAGTTTGTTTTTAATACAGTGATAGACCTGGTAGAGATATATTAAAAATATGATTAGAATGGAACAAGAATAATATTATGGGGAATTAGACTTATTACCTATAAGTTTCACTGGAAAGAAAAGGAAACCCACAACATTGTTCAGGCATAAAAGAATTTATGGGGGGAGAGCAAACCACAGGCCTGCATAAGATGGAAGTGTGCAGAAACAAAGGGGAAGGAGAAAGAGAAAAATAGGAAAAAGAGAGAGACTTGTAATGAGCTTGATTATATAGAGAAAGCAGGAGGTGGAACCACAGAGTGGTCTCAAGAGCCTAGGGAACTGGTCTCTTTCCCAGGGAGGAGGAACTAGGGCAGTGGTTCCCAGAAGGTGAAGAGGAAGGGGGAATCTGGGCTGTTCTTCAGGGTAGACCTAACACTACCTACTTTACAAAGACCACGTGGCTCATTTATAATCTGATACAGTCTAACTCTAAAAAGCTTTATATTTTGAACTTGTAGTAATTCGATTAACAAGTTATCTTACTGGAATTCCTATCTAAACATACATAATCACAGAAATTGGTATTTATGTAGATAAATGCTGATCTTGTAAAAATAAAAGCTGTTAAAAAGTGTCTATTATGAGTAGGTAAGACCAGAAGTGATCTTGCCTTAACCTAGGTCCAGTAATTCCTAGCCAAGTACTTTTTATACTAAGACTCAAAACATAAAAATGACTGAATAGCTTATCTTAGATACTCTTTTAGAAATTATTACTCTGGATCTGTCTTCAGTGTTGTTACTGAGAACTAGTTAAAATGAACCAGTTTCTTGAGGTACCATTGAACAAGTCGTTCAAAATGTAATGTTCAGAAGGTCTGACATATCTCATAAAATGTATAAGCCTAAAGCAAAGAACATGTTATGCTGGGAGTTGTTTAAAAACAGGGCTCATCATGCTCTGCCAAAATCTTTTATGAATGGAGTAAACAAAGTGTTTTTCCCCAGGCAAAATAGTTTCTTTGACATTACAAAGCAATATCTGTCAAAGTAAAGTCTATTTGAACTCAAGGGTTCAGTTCACATTGAGGGTCCTTTGAAAAGTGTTGGTACATTAAAAATATCAATTTGGGGCCAGGAGTTTAGCTTAGTGGTAGAGTTCTTGCCTAGTATTCATGAAGCTCTGGGTTCTACTCCTTGGTTACCATATACATAGAAAAAGCTGGAAGTGTTACAGTGGCTCAAGGGGTTGAGTGCTAGCCTTGAGACAGCTCAAGGACAGTGCCGAGACCCTGAGTTCAAGCCCCAGGGCTGATCAAAAAATAAAGTAAAAATCACAATTGATGGTGAAAGAACTACACTAATTGCATGCTACATTAATTTATATTCTTTATTAAATTTTCTTTTGTCCATATATTTTTATTGTAATTAATCGAAAGGTTATATTATATTCACCAGATAGAAGGTGCATTATTTCACATACATTGATACCCTTTCTCATGTCTTGGTCCCATTTCCCTCCCCCGACCCCCACCCCTCATCTTGTTTTCCCCCTTTCCTATCCTATTTCAAATAACCAAATGCACATATATACAATATATCAGATAACAAGTGAAATACTGCAACAATATGAGATAACCAAGGGACAGCAAAAGAGATGAGAGATAACATAGTGAATTAAGGACAACAATCACTCATTATATGCCTTTTATTTCTATATCCTGGAGGTCATTTCATTTAGCATCATACTATATGGCCTTATGTATCTAGGATAGCTAGCAAATTAATGTTTCTTTTATATAGATATCTTTCATGTAGATTAAGGTGTGGCTTTCCTAACAAGTGATTACTATTAGTTCTTCTCTGGTAAAATATTAATTTGTACGTTATGCACACTCTCTTGCTGAATATCATCCATTTTATAGGCATATTTCATTGGTTCACTGGCTTTGTGGTTTCAAATCTATAATTTAAAAAGTCACTTTGGGGCAAGGTTATTTTTTAATATAATTGACTTTATGTTTTCAAACAAATGGAAATAAAAAACAAAAATGTTTTGGAGATTTTAATTCTAATATTTACAATTTCTAGTTATCTACTCTACCACTTGAGCCATGTTTCCAGCCTTTTCTTCTGATTTTTTTCAAGTAGCATCTTACAAGTCAGGGACTGCCTGGACTGCAGTCCTTCTACTGACATTTCCTACAGTGGCTGGGATAATGACAGGCGCATGACACCACAGAAAGCTATCAGGTAAAAATGTATCTGGTGTTTGCCTGATATGATCTGAAACCAAATCCTACTGATCTTTGCCTCCTAAGTAGCTAGGACTCCAGGTGTGAGCCAATGGATCCTGCTTTAAAAGGATCTTCTTATGGTCTTTCCTCTAAAGGCATTGTTTCAGTACAGTGAAGCACTCTGACTAATAAAAAATATGACTAATTAGAATTATGCTCACTAAAGTCACCTATTTCTTATACACTGTTTGTATTACTCAGCTTCTGAAGAAATTTCTCCATGAATTTCCTGTCTACTTAAATGTCTTTTAGAAGACCATGCAATATGTGTTTGACCTATTAAAACATATTTAAAATATAAAAAATAAAATGTTTATTGTTTATCTTTAATAAAAAAAAACAATTAGATGTTTACCCCTTCCTAAGATGTTAGGTTCAGTAATACAGAGGTGTCCATATGATCTCTTTTGGGTATTAACAAGTGCATTGGTGAATGTACCATGTCACAGTACTTGCTGGCAGATTTTCAGTTGGTAATGAACAGAGCAAATGCACACAAAAATAAGTAAAACATGCGTCCAGAGAAAGACAACAAAATCAAATCACTATTATATAAAGACTTCATATAGTACACGATTGAAGTGTAGATGAAGGGTATATTTAAATAATGAGGGTAATTAACAAAACACTTTTTGGAGATGAGTTTTGGACAAGGTTTTAAATAAGTTCTACTGTATGAATTGGCAAGAAGGGACTGGATTTCCAGTAAGAAAAAGAGGACAGTGACATAGAAAGGAGCAGGAATAGTAATGGCCAGTGAAGAAGTGTGGTGCAAGAATGTACAGAGGAAGAAGAAGAGGAAGAGAAGGAGAAGGAGAAGAGGAGGAGGAAGAGAAAGAGGAGGAGGAGGGGGAAGAGAGGGAGGGGGAGGAGGAGGAGGAAGAGGTGGAGGAGGAGAAGAAGAAGACAATCACCCTGCAGTAGCAAGCAAAACTAAAGCTTGGGGGCCAGGAGTTTGGCCTAGTGATAGAGTCCTTGCCTAGCATGCAGGAAGACCCGGGTTCTCCTCAATACCACATATGGAGAAAAAAAGTGCTCTGGCTCAAGTGGTAGAGCTCTAGCCTTGAGAAAGTCCAGAATAGTGCTCGGGCCCTTAGTTCAAGGCTCAAGACTGGCAAAAAAAAAAAAAAAAAAAAGAAATCTTGGACTGCTTATTTTGTTCTCAATACTCCACTGTAATTTTTTGAGACCTACCAGAATGCAAAACTCTACTACTACTCTTCCAGTATGTACCTTTAAGAAGCAATATCCAGGATGCTAGTGCTCCTGATCATTTCCTGTTTGGGCAGGGAAGAGGAATGACATGTGACTGCCATTTAGCCTTTCTCAAAATACCCCGTACTTTTAAAATCAGAAACTGTGGGTTCTCTGTCAGTTTCTTAAAATATCTCTTCCAATCATTCATGCAGCATCTGAGACTACAAGCCCACAACATTCTTGGAGAGTTTTACTGGGTTGACCCTCAAATATACTCAGACTGCATTTATCACTTGAAATCCATAATTCTGCCTATATGACGTGTAATTTCAGTCATCAGTGGTAACTTGGAACTATCTAGTATTTCCTAGTTTAACGGTTTCCTTTTCTTTAATGCTGTAGTATCTAGGTTAAGGACTGCCTGGCTCTTCAGAAGGAATGAGACAGACGGTTCATGGTGTTTCTTTGCAGTATAGAAGATTTTTTTTTTCTCATAGGCACTAACCCCCCTCCTTCCTTGGTCAATGTAGGGTCTGTGTACTCAAAATTCTCCAGCACACTGGCTCCAATGAGACCTCTGTTCACTAGACCTAGAATAGCTTTGGTTAAATACATCAACACACCTTAATTGGCTGTCTGTCTATTTCATTCCTGGGGACCCCATGATTAATTAACCACAGTCAAAGATTTCTGCTACTGAAGCCATTCTATGATCCCTAGGTGTAGCATCTGGCTATTAAAACAATACCCACTTTGCTTCAGACCATTAGCAGTCATCACCTGGGCCAGGCCTTATGTGTCTTCTCACATCCCCACTGACATCAGGGACACCATTTATTGTAGCTCCCTCCACACCTTTTTCCAGTTCAGGAAAAAGAAAAAAAAAAAAAGGTCAGGCCTCACCTGTCTTTTCACATCCCCACTGACATCAGGGATACACCATTTACTGAAGCTCCCTCCGCCCTTTTTCCAGCCCAGGAAAAATGGGGGAAAAGCTAGTAGAACACAGTTTAAAATATTTGGCTATTTCGTATTTCTTTCCCTATTTTTACTGGCAAAGGAGGGAAGTCTTTGGGGACCTAGCAGGATATAGAAGGAGTCTTTAAATTCTTTCCTCTACATTCTGCCAAGGATTTTCTACCTTTTATTTCACCAGACAAGGCCAACGATGGATCCTGTGCCTATGAATTTTACCAGCAGTGGGGTTTTAGAACTACTGCTGCTGTAGTTCTCACTCATTGCAAGGGTTCTAAGCTATGCTAAATAACATATTTAAAAATCCTTCAATACAAACACTCTTACCACTTACCAGGACCTATGTTAAACAAACAAATCCTGGTCCACACTTTTTTGGTACTTATACTTAAAGGTTATGGAGGGTTAACCTTGATACAGTTGCCATTGAACACTAGACAATATGCCATGTGTTTTTTTTTGTTCATTGTAAAGGTATTTAGCAGATTAAAAAAAAATCTTTTCATTGGATGACATTAATTTCCTCCCTTAGTGATTGTGACAAGAATGAATTCAGATATTGCTAAATATAATGGGCAATATTGGGGAGGAACTGGTTTTCTGGTGGTTAATTGGAGATGAGTTCATGGACTTTCCTGCCCAGGCTGGCTTTGAACTGCAATCCTCAAATTTCAGCCTCCTGAGTAGCTAGGATTACAGGCATGAGCCACCAGCATGGGCTCAAAAAGCTATTTGTACTAATTTTCCCTCTTGTTCTAATATTAGATGTTTGTATCATTATCAATACTTGTTTCAATTCAGCAATATAATACGTTGCTCAAATCAAGATTTCAATGAAATTTCATGTTGTTCTTAAGTACTGCATTTCACAAGGGCCATTCACATTGGAAGAATCCTGTTACCTCCTCTCATGCTGTTGACTGGATGAAGGAACTGAGTCACTAGACTAGTCGTATTGTTAACATTGTTGATTTGCTTATTGCACCCCCCCACATCATTTAACTTGTTTCTTGACTCATATTTTTTTCTGCCAATCAGAAGTTACACCTAAAAGCTTGATTCGATTCAGATTAAACAATTTTGAAACTATACTTTACACTGTAGCATATTAGTTGGCAAATAATGTATAGGCTCCTATTTCTAGTCATAGAGCTATCATATCCTGATGCCACTAATATAATGCTGATAGTTTTCCATTGTGTGAATATCTACTTCACACCATAGTATTTTAATAGATGGTTTTAGCATCAATAGATGCTTCATAGCTAAGTCAATTACTTCTTCAGAAGTTATGAAATGACCATTTTTGACGGTTCATTTTTGACACAAACTGCTTAAGGTGATATCTAAAATGTGAGGATTCGGGTTAGGAAGATAAATTTAAAAGCTCTCAGCATATAGTTGTTATTTAATAGCCATAAACTAATGTAATCACTGAAAAGGACCAGTCATGACCACTTCCTTTCTCTGCCTTAAATTCACGAAGGCATTCCAGTTTATAACTGGAGGAAGAGTAGGCCAGATGGCTAAGAACATAGAATTGACCATCTCTTTATTATTTCTTATAACTTTTCCATCATGCTCCCTGGAATATGGCAATTATCTCCTAGGTTGATCGGATTGCTTTTTGTCATCCCTACCCCAACTTACCTACCACAGAGACATGTTTCTGCAAATTAAATCTATCAGATCACTTCTCAGTGTAACTGCTCATGGTAGAGCATATGCTTAACATGCAAAAGGGCCATAGATCTCCTCAGCACAAACATGCACATTCACACACATGCACCCAAGCATATATTATATTTTCCAACTCACTGACTAAAATAATTTCAGGCAAAATTTTAATAGAATAGACAGTTGTCAGAGTTATTGAAGAAATTAGTCAAAATATCTAAATGTAATCATCAAACCATTTTAGTTGCTTTAAAAAAGATTTGCTCTCATGGAACAAGTTTCTTAGGATGGTTTGGTATTTATTTCTTGATTACATCATATATATATACACACACATATTTGTATATTTTGCCATTAGGTTATTTAATCTTATGGTTTTGTATGCATCTACAAGAAAACTTTTGAAATCAGGAACTAGTAAAATAATGAAGATTTAAGATATTTTGATACCAAGTACATCTGAGGTACAGGAGGAACTGATTATATATCAAGACAGAAATGAGTCATTTTGACAGAAAAGCCTCTATTTGGCTTGATGATGACGATTGACGGTAATGAGGCTTGGGGTAGAACCCTAGCCTTCACACATGGGAGGGCATGCTGTCTATGACAGGGCTACATCCCTAGCTCTCTATATTTATTAAACAACACAACCACGCTGACAAATTGAAATCACCCACTGTGACTGCTAGTTAAAAGCTTTCAAAAGTCAATGTAAAATTCATTCTCCAGAACCTTAAAACTTTAATCCTTCTTTTCAATTTTTTTTTTTTATTTTGTGGGTCATGGGGCTTGAACTCGGCCAGGGCGCTGTCCCTGAGCTCTTCAGCTCAAGGCTATGGCCCTACCCTGCCGGGCCGGCAGATTGGGATTCCTGAAATAGGGGGCAGGGACTTGGAAAAAATAAAAGAGAGACAAACAGATGGGGTTCGGGAGGGCTACAGCTTAAGAAGCCTGTAGCCCAAAACCATAGCCCAGTTTATTTCCAGTTCTGACCTTAAATACACTTCTTTAAACTAGGGAACTGCCAGGGGCTACATTCCTACAAACACTATCAAGTTTCAAATAGGTTGAATGAGAAGTGATCAAGTCCCAAATAGGTTAAATGAGAAGCTATTGACACAGCCCAAAATCATGATAAGAGCTTACTTCCTGTGTACTCAATTGTGGGGGTCCAAGGTCACTGACCCCACAGTCACGGTCACTGACCCCACAGTCACGGTCACTGATCCCACAGTTGGTCCCCAACACTACCCCTTGAGCCAACCCCATTTCCCATTTCTAGAGGTTAATTGGAGATAAAAGTCTCAAGTCCTTTTGGGCCTGGGCTGGCTTTGAATGTTGATCCTCAGATCTCAGCCTCCTGAGTAGCTAGGATTACAGAGAGCCACCGCGCCTGACAAAAAACTTTAATTCTTGAAATGTCTTCATTTTCACTTTTTTTTTTTCCAGTCCTGGGCCTTGAACTCAGGGCCTGGACACTGTCCTTGGGCTTTCTCAAGGCTAGAGCTCTACATTTGAGCCACAGCACCATTTCTGGCATTTTTCTATGTATGTGGTACCAAAGAATTGAACCCAGGTCTTCGTGCAAGCTAGGCAAGCACTCTACTACTAGGTCAAACACCCGGCCACTACTTTTTCACTTTTTAATGACTTTTTCTTCCTTCTGAGATGTTTAAGAGTTAAGAATTAATGTCTTTGGAGATAAAATATATTAAAAAGGTAGAAGAGAACTTATGGATAATGAAATATTACCAAAATTCATATGAATTTGTTAGTAGTCTGTATTTGTAAAAATTATTTAATTCTATTACTTCTAAGTAAAATGAAGCTAATGAAATATTTTCAAAGAGAAGTTTCACAGTGAAAAAGAAGTCTGTCAAATAGATAAAATGAATCATAACCATTTATCCCAGGGTACATGTTTTTACTTCTTTGGATTGTTGAAGTATAGATTATTAATATTCATAGTACCATCTGGGTTTTATCGCAGAAATAAATTGAATAATAATTGTGTGCCTCAGAGTGGTGGTCTTTTAATATTTCCATTCATATATTCCCCAAATTAAAAATTTAAATAACATATCTTTGTTGGCATCTAAAATTTTTCATTATGAACTTTAAATAGCTGAAGGATATACTGTGGGCATATTTTAGATATTTGACTTTCTACAATAAAACTGTTACTACATACTTTAAAAGCTGAAGTAAAATCTAAATACCATAGCATTCAATCCTGATTATTTAAGAAAAATAAGTGGAAGAGTAATACATGAATCCACAATTTAATTCTTTAATATAAAATTAAAGTTTCTTTTTCCCCCAATCTATTGAAAGACATATAATGTCACTTTACTATGTGCCTTTACAGTTCCTAAAAAACACAAAATCCTTTGATTTACAAGAAAAGAAAACAGTGAATCATACATACATGCAAGGTTTCGAGATGCTACCCCACTGCACTGGCTATGACTCAGCCAGTTGGCTGTAACAAGTTACAAAGAAAAGAAAGTTTAGTAAGTAGGGAACATTCTTTGCTTTTCTCACCAAATATACTTCCCACACTTAAAACATGGTCCTCTCCTTATCCACAGAGGACAACAGAATACTTCAACACTGTCTTTCTCTCAAATTCCAGAATGTGCCACTGATGCCCATATCTCTGGGTTTCTATTCTCACCATTGCCAGCACCCTTTCTATAGCCTATGCGTATGTGTACACAGGTACACGTACACGTACACACATACCACACACACACACACACACAACACACACACACACCACAATGGTAGAGCAGGGAAGCTTACACATTACCTTGAAAAAGTGAATATGGCAATATAGCAGACCCTGAGTGTTTGTGGGTATATGGTTCACAGAAAAATCATGCTTGAGGAAAACCCACAAATAACTGGGATGCAGAGTTCAAGATTTTACTATTTGGCTCATTTTCCTCACAGCATGCTGCCTTTCTACAAATCTAAAAAAATTATTTTGTCACTAAAACCAAGCACAGTACATGCCGTTTTGGGCTTAAGAATCTTAGCATAATTTTTAACCTGTTTGGAGGGTAGCTTTTTGCTTTTGAAAGAAGCATATTGTTAGATAATATGCAGACTTTGCCAAGAACCATGCAATTTAATGCCCGGAAAAGGGACGAGCAGACCCCTTCTTATATACACCCCCCACCACACACACTTTGGCTATTGTCCAGGATGACCTGTATAAACTGTGGAGTTGGGAGGACCGTGCTACTTTGTATGGTCATGGCCTGATCACCTCAGATGACCTATAGGACTGGTAAAGTATAGGGGCATCTTTCTGGCCTGCATGGTGATAGCTCAGCCCCAGGAAGCTGTCCCAAGCGGAAGGTGGTTGGTAGCTACTTATCTACTACCTCTACTGAACAGGCCTAATGTTGCCTAGGAGAGGAATGTGTGGTGCTAAGAGAGAAAGGGCCACTAGGCCCCCATCACCACCATTACATATGTTCACAAAATTAAGGGGTTGGGAAACAGCCAAGCACACAATGATTTACACAAAACTAAACACAGGACTGACTGAGAGCTTCTATGTGTCAACTACATAATGGTAAAACAGGAATTAAAAATTCTTGGGCGGGGAGTTTGGCCTAGTGCTAGAGTGCTTGCCTAGCATGCACAAAGACCTGGTCGGGTTTGATTCCTCAGTACCACATAAATAGAAAAGCAGAAGTGGTACTGTGGCTCAAGTGGTAGAGCTCTAGCCTTGAGGAAGCCCAAGGACAGTGCTCAGGCCCTGAGCTCAAGCCCTAGGACTGGCAAAAAAAAATCTTTTTGAAATTTCTTTTGATTTTCATTATCTTTATTTTGCCCACACCTGGTGATCACTGGGTATGATAAATCTAACAATAAGGCAGGCTCACCATAGCAGGATATGCAGAGCACTTACCAGTTGATAGCAGTTGTAAAACCCAATATAGTAAGAACTGGAAGGATGGTTGGCTCTAGCATCTTCATTTTTCTTTGTCATTCATAGTTCTTACCATTCCTCTCTCCAATACTCCTATCTGTCCATTATTATACCTAGTCACATCTGACAAGTTCCATTGATAATGGCTCAAAATCGGTTACTTTTACCTTAACACATTCTTTACATTATATTAAACTAAATTTGGGCAAAATTAGACCAATTAAGCCAATACTGTCCTTGGGAAGGTTCATCTATGGAACTTCATTTATGTAAACTCACTTGATAATCTAAAGGACTTTCTTATTTTCATTGTCTCCTGAACCTACACTGCTTCTCACAGTCTGAGGATAGAGAATAAGTTACTAAAATTTAAATTGTGTATTTCTATCACACTGTGCAGACTATAGTACAGTAAAATACTTCATTTTCAGAAAATTAAATTTTAAATGTAGAAAGTAACTTTACATTATTATACTTTATAGGTACATGTGTTACATTTAACTATGATGTTATATATACATACACATATATATTTTATATTCCCAGACTTTATACTTACGCACAAAAAATAAATGATCACTACTATAAAGAAAGCTAAAAAGCTAAAAGCCTGAATAAATTTATCTTTATCTTTCCCTTCATGTCTTTTTCCTATCATAGAATGCTTTCATTTGTGCCTTTATTTTAGTGATTTCTGGTTCATGAATCCAGGAACTCATGCCCTGGACCAGCTTTTCCCACTCAGGCCTGGCACTATAGCACTTTTTTTTTTTCCCCCTGCTTAGTTGGAGATGGAGTCTCTCGTATTTTTCTTCAAACTCAAACTCTCAGATTACAGTCTCCTGAATTAGGCTCACAGATGAGAACCACTGGCACCTGGGCCTATGTATCTTCTTAAAGCCTTAAGTAAAACTAAGTTTAACATGAGTTCTGTTTATATAAAGAATATAACTACTTTCACCAAAACTGATTTTATATGCTTAAGTAAATTCTCAAGAATATTTTCAAAGTCCTGCTAACTTAAAATGCCAATGCTTACTTAAAATGTCTTTTTCATTGTTTTTAAAATATACATATATGTGCATAAAATTGCTTTGAATTTTGAGACGATAACATATGATAATTTTAGAGTGATATGTACCTACACATGAAATTATCTACATCTGGAGGGGAAGGTTTTATGTTCATAATTTGAATATGAATATCTTCTTATCAACTCATCAAACAACACAGTAAAATGTTATCAACTGACAAACAACACAATAAAACAAACCTATGCTTTATTTCAACTCTTTGTTTTTCCTCTATACTGAACATAAACTTCATCTCATGTTTCAGTAATTGGTTCATAATTTTACATAATTTCAACAGCATTTATCTTCCAACTAAAAATATACAAGATTACTCTATCTTTTCTATTGTTGACAAAATAAATAATATCCAATACTCACATTCCACTTAAATATCAAAATCACATATTTTCTTTTGTGTGTGGTGTGTGTGTACCAGTACGGGGACTTGAGCTCAGGACCTAGTACTCTTGTTTAGCTTTTATGATCAAGGCTATTGCCTTAACACCTGAGCCACATATCCACTTCCACCCTTTTGCTAGTTAAGTAGAGATAAGATTCTCTCAAATTTGTCTGTCAGGGCTGACTTTGAACCTCAATCCTCAAATGACAGCCTCCAAATTGCTCAGGAATACAGGTGTGAGCCAACACTGTTTATCTTAAAAAGACCCTTCCTTCCTGCCTTCCTTCCCTCCCTCTCTCTCTCTTTCTTTCATTCTTTCTGCCAGTCCTGGAGCTTGAACTCAGGGCCTGAGCATAGTCCTTGGGCTTTCTCAAGGCAAGAGATCTACCACTTGAGCCACAGCACCATTTCTGACTTTTTCTATGTATGTGGTATGAAGGGATCGAACCCAGGTCTTCATGCATGCTAAGGCAAGCACTCTACCACAAGGTTAAACTCCCAGTCCCCAAAAGATGTATTTACATTAAGGAGAGTAACTACTAATATGACTAAGAATTCCATTGTATCTTTTTTCAAATTTATCAGTCACTGCCATTTATTGTCACATAGTCCATATTTAAATGTAACTATTATTATCATTATTATCATTAAATTTTTTTGTGTGTGGGTTTCAGTCCTGGGGCTTGAACTCAGGGCATGGACTCTGTCCTTGAGTTTTTGTGTTGAAGGCTAATGTTCTACAATCTAAGTGCTTCTTTTTCTAGTAGTTAATTGGAGATGAGAGTCTTAAGGACTTTACTGTCAGAGCTGGCTCAGAACTGCAATCCTCAGTTCTCAGCCTCTTGAGTAGCTAGGATTACAGATATGAGCCACCAGTACTTGATTGTAGCTATTATTTTTTAACTCACTCATATCTCACAAATGTGCTTTTAGAGTTACAAAAGGTTTTAACAACCATTAAGCAATTGATGAAAAGTCACGTTTTCACAAGTGGACTAAACCACACTAGAAAAATGAATCAAGAGAAAGAAGCCCATAGATAATTGCAGAAACATAAATGGATCTCATACAATTGAAAATAGATTCAAATTTATCATGGTAAGATAAATAAAACTTTAAATGACAATGTGGTACCACTTTCTCCTGAAGATTGGTAGAGATAAAAAAAGATGCAATGTATCTCAATTACCAAGCCTGTAGAAAAGCAGGTCATCTATCACAAATTGTGGGAATGTGAAATGATACAACTTCTTGCGAGGGTAATTTGGCAACTTTTATCAAATTACAATAAGTGTATACAAATTACAAATAAATGTATACGTTGGTCAAAACAGAACTATATATTAAAAATTAAGTTTTATTTGGTAAATTATGCTTTAATTTTGAAAAATAAACTGTCAATACAAATATCCTAAAAATGAATTCCATATGGCTTTCTATACTTTGGTATACAGTAGACTCTAAGATATATTAGTAAAAAAATTCAAATATCTGAACTCCTTTTTTTTCACCTTTCAAATACTTGGTCCAACTTAATAAAAATTGCATATTTGATAGTACTTTCTTTTTTCTTTTTTTGTCAGTCATGGGACTTGAAACTCTGGGCCTGGGCACTGTGCCTGAGATAATCTAGTGCACTACCACTTTGTGCCACAGTGCCATTTCCAGTTTCTGGTGGTTAATTGGAGATAAGAGTGTCATGGACTTTTGTTCCTGAGTTGACATTGAACCATGATCTTTAGATCTCAGCCTCCTGAGTAGCTACAATTACAGGCAGGAACCCCTGGAATATGGCAGCACTTATATTTCTAAAAAACTTTCATAATGCTTTTTAAAAAAATATAGTACTGTGAAGTACCTTGTTTTATTTAAAAAATGAAACGATTCTTTGTTGCAGTATGGACTAATTATATATTTTTTGGCTTTAATTATTTTTTGAATAGAGTTTCATGTTTTATTTGTTAACAGGCCTTTAACTGTAATCCCCCTTCCTATGCATCCTATAACTGAGATTATTGGCATGAACCATTGTGCTATCTTGACATAGTTTCACTGTATCTAGTCTTTTTAACTTGATAGTGTTGTTCTTTTAGCACACAATAGTGTCTATCTATACATTATATATGCACACATTTGTATGTCGTCAATATTGTATGCATACACAAAAGTTTAATAGATTTAGATATTTAATGATGTTACTTAGCCATTTTCAGGTTATTCACTAGCTTAATCTTTGTGTAGGTACCACAATTGTACAACCTTAATGTCCTTTATCCTCATCACAAAACCTAACCTTATAACTGAGTTGTATAATTGCATTGGTATTAAGTTAAAATGAGTTTGAGAATGGATAGTGGTTCTACACTTTAGCATATTATCAGAATTACGTAGAATTTGCAGAAACACAACTAATAGTCCTATTTCCAGAGTTTGTTACTTTCTAAATTTGTTAGGGGAAAATGGGGAAGAGAAATATTTTTCCCTTTTCTAGGTTATGGCTAAGGTCTGTATAATAAGAGATAGACAAGAGAAGTATATATATTATTTTACTTTTTGCTCGTCTTGGGGCTTGAACTCAGGACCTGAATACTGTCCTTGGGGCTTTTCCAAGGCTAGTGCTCTACCACTTGAGCCATAGCTCCATTTCTAGCTTTATCTGTGTATATGGTAGTCAAGAATGGAACCCAGAGCTTCATGCATGCTAAGCAAGTACCATACCACTAGACCGAACTCCTGGACCCCTATATTTTAATTTTTTAATGACAGGGAAACCTTACAGATGAATACCCAAAGAATCACAGAAACTAGAGTATTTTTATAATGAAAAGTGGGCAGTCATTAGCAAGTGTAACTGGATAAAGCAAGTAAGATCTAATTGTAGTTATTAAGTAATATTTATTGGGTTTTTCAAATTCTTCTCTGTATCTTGTAGCTTCAGAAATGATATTTTTTCTTCTATGTATGGAGAGGGCTCCTTTCTAATGAAGGTGTTCTAACTTATCTTGGGGGAGAAGAGTGGGAAAAGTGCAGAATGGCCTTCCTAGATTTTGTTGTTTTACAAATGCCAAGCTGTTATATTTTGAGGTACTAGGTACTGAATTGTGGGAAAAATGTGTATTCCTTTAAAGTTTGCAGGTGATGCCGATGCTTTTGGCTCAAACAGATTCTATTCTGAGAACCCCCGTTTCAATGTACTTTTACATCTTACCACTGTTGCAGCATTCTTTTTTACCCTGAACAACCAGAATAGTGTGACCAAGGCTGTCAAACTTACAGAATCTCCAAATCCATTCCATCTTGAGGGCAACAATTTTTTTCCTATATTACAATGATGTTGGGCAAATTGTAGGGTTTGAAAATTGATGCTCTGAATACTACCTGGAAACATGAAATAACAGTTACGTTTCTTATTGAACCAACCCTTAGTAAAAGGGAATGGATATCATCCCTGAGCTGGTAAAATGTATAGGCCATATCAGAAAAAGTTAACATAACCAAGTCTCTCCCTCTAGTCCCTCTTTTCTGTCTGTCTGTCTGTCAGTCTGCCTATTAAAGGGGTGTATGGGGTCTGGACCTCAAACACAGTGCCTGACTAACAGTGGTGAGCCACAGAACTCTGGTACGATGCATACACCATACCGGATGCATCTCGATGTACCATATTATAAGGGATGAGCCATAGGGTGTGCTGAGGACATACAGACAACCCTCTGGGAGTGTGGTCAACCAGACAGAAAGGTGATGAGCCACCCAAAGGACCGCTGGGGACAATCAGTCCGACTCGTGCCTCTCAAGGGGCCCTTACCTTCCACACCTCCCAGCGCAGCCTAGGCCTTCCGGCCTTTCACTTCCGCCCCTCCTCCCCAGGAGCCGGGCTTTTCCCGCCAAGGCCGGTTTCCACCCCCACCCCCTGGGGCTGGCTGGCGCCTGCGCACTGCGCCGACGCGGGTCCGCGGAAGTAGCACCATGGAGGCCGCGGCGGCCGCGGAGGGAAACCTGTTGCGCCAGTACCCGTTGCTTTTGCCCCAAAACCGGGCGAAAACTGTGTACGAAGGGTTCATTTCGGCTCAGGTACCCGTTCGGATGGTTCTTTCTTCTGGGACAGCCTGTCATCACGGCGAGTCTTGTCACCCTCCGCCACTCGGGATTAGCGACCCTGAAGGCGGGGAGGAGGGAGACTCGGGGTGGGAGAGCCCTGGCCGTCCCAAGCGCCTGGCGGGACCGCGCCGGAGGGGCGTGGCTGGAGGCAGCGGGTGCCACGCCCCCTGGAGTTGATTGACAGGTGCCGGGAAGCCCAGTTGCTGGGGGCTAGTCATCTTGGCTCCTGGCCCAACCCTGGGCCAGGAATCTCGACCCCGGGGAGATTAATTACCTTTCCAAGAGGCCCTTAGGGAGCTCGTTACACACTGCCTGGTTTTGAAGTTTAGCTTCACCGTGCCCAGCCCCGAGACGGATTGAAGCAAGAATCGTTCATGTAATACAGGGCAAAAAGTGAAGGCCCGGGAAACTGATAGTTTGTCTGGGGTCACACCAGAGTCCCCTTAATCTGAAGCTGTCTGACTACACTCCCTAGTTTTTCCCCTCCACTTTGCACCCCAGGTGACCTCAGGGTAAGATTTCGAGCAGAGACTTTTCCTAGTTGGATTTTACTCTCATCTATTAACCCTGTCCTCAAGCAGTCCTTAGGGCTGGGGACTGGGAGGGGATTCCATCCTGGGAAGTCTCCTTAAAGTAGATTATTCTTTAAGAACTTTGAGTGAATTATCAAATCCACCGAGGATGAAACTTTCACTTGTCCCTAAGAGTGTTAGGAAGTGAGATTAACCAAATTGTCTTGTGATTAGTGGAAGGTTATAGACACCCTTGAGCTTCTTTGTGTTTCCAAATGTATGTTTAACATCACCACAAGTAGAGATGTTGAAACTCATAAGGAAAATCAAGTGAGCTCACCTTTCTTTCCTCAGTAATTGAATTACCCAATTACAAATATGATTCACTTGCACACAACATTAAGAGAACTTCAGAAAATATTATCACTAGATCATATTATTTGTAGGAATCATGTTATTCTTAATTTTAGACCTTAAGGAAAGTAAGAAACATGTAGTCATCAGAATTTGATTTTTTTTAAAATTGTACTGTAGCTACTATGTAATTTGTACCTTTCTTAGGCAGGTTAAGTATTAACCAAGTTTATAAAAAATTATCAAGATTTCATTAAGACTTTAAGCATACTCTTTACCCAAATTTTTCCAAATTGGAATTACCCTTGAGCGTGGAATATGGGTAGGCATCTATACATGAACCATTTGACATCAAGTCAAAGACAAGGTACCTATTTATCCCTAAATACGTCCTTATACATTTCATAAGAACAGGAATAATAATTATATCACAATTTTTAAATGGCTCGATTTCAGTAAGTGTACCATGGCTATGTTTGAGGGTATATGTATAAGGAAGTATTTAGAGTCCATAGTTAAATTTTTGTTAATGGTCCAGTCACATATTTTATATTTTCCTTATTCCTCCCTGTTTGATGCCACATTATATTTGTGTTCTCTTTAACCTGAAGCCAAGTGAAGCACATGAAGTCAACTGATTGAATATGTTACCGTTGATCCCTTGGGTAGAATTATCAGCCAATTAATGTTTTGTAATTAGCAAAATTTGGGGGAACTACATTGAATCATAATTCATTCACATATCCTAGTTTCAGATTTATTGACTCTTACTTTGATTTGGTTTTTAACTCCTATAGCTGTGAAATGATGCTCTAATGCTATTATTCCTTCCATAGATAGGAGTTGGCATTTTATCTTTATAGACCAGACTGAGGAATACAAAAATTTGATAGATTGAATACGACCACTACCTCTTTTATTTTGTTACTCTAGTTGATCCACATTTTACCAGTGAGAACACATTTTTATTTACTGAAGTTCTTAATACCTTGCTGGTTTAAATCTCTTATCTCTAGTTGAAAAGTCTCCTGCAGATACTGACTTGAAGTTTTTGCATGAGAATTTTTTTTTTTTTTTGCCAGTCGTGGGCCTTGAACTCAGTGCCTGAGCACTGTCCCTGAGTTTCTTTTGATCAAGGCTAATGTTCTATCACTTGAATCACAGTTCCACTTCCATTTTTTTCCCCTTTTGTCTGAGTAGTTTATTGGAGACAGTGTTATGGACATTTCTGCCTGGGCTGGTTTTGAACTACAATCCTCAGATCTCAGCTATCTAAGTACCTGGGATTACTAGTGTAAATCACTGCCACCTTGCTGACTTTTAAAAATTATTTATTTTTTTTTCTATTTTATGTGATAATGGTTTCCCACAACTTATCAAATATATAAACATAATTATATAAATTCTGATTTTTTTAGCCAGTTTGATAATCTTTGTTATTTTTGTGGGGGCTTCTTTTGATTTTTTTCTTTGTTATGGGTCTTTTCTCTTTTGGATACCTGGCATACTTTGATTGGATGTCAGACATGAATTCTACGTTGGTATACGTCCCTAAAAAAAGAAAGCAACACACACACACACACACACACACACACACACACACACACACACACACACACCAAAAAGAAAGAAAGAAGAAAGATTGGGTTTTATACTCTATTTTTGTGTTCACAAGTTGAGCTCTTTTTCTTCCTCTTTATTGTCTGAAAATTACTCTTTCATATTATCAGTCCATTTTTAAAAATAAAGTAGGAGGATAAATTCTGACTCTATTATTCATTATGAATAAAAGCAAAACTAAAAATTTTCTTTTCTATGTTTTTTTTAATGTTATTTTGAAAAGATTGTTAGTACTCCATTACCCTCAGAAGATATTTGATGTTTTTCCTAGAGGCCCTGGCCTTTTTATTTTAAAAGTTTGATATTCAGATATATTTCAGAGTGGGTTATTACAAGTCATTTTTCCTGTATGTTCAGTTGTTTTTGTTTTTTTTTTTTTGCCAGTCCTGGGCTTGAGCTCAGGGCCTGAGCACTGTCCTTGGACTTTCTCAAGGCTAGAGCTCTACCACTTGAGCCTCAGCACCACTTCCAGCTTTTTTCTATGTATGTGGTACCAAGGAATTGAACCTGGGTTTTCGTTCATGCTAGGCAAGTACTTTAACCACTAGGCCAAACTCCCAGCCCCAGTTGTCTTTTTTGATGTGAATTTTAAAAGGTGTACTTGGATTCTAATTTTAAATATTCTTTCTTACTATTTTATAGTTCTTTTCAGGTTCTCCCTTTATGTGTATTGATTATTCTTTGCCTATTTTCTACTTGAACTGTTTTTCTTTTTTGAAAATTACTTAAAATTTACTCTAGCATTTTAATGTAATTTTTCCTTTTGCATTTCTCTTTATTTTTCTTTTGAGTTTACTTAGCTCGTTCATTTTTGTGGCCTTCTTCTCCTTTCTCTTTTTCTCCTCATCTTTCTTTTCCACCTCTTTTCCTCTTCTTCCTTCTCATGTTCTTTTCTCTGTCTTTAGTTTTGAAATGTTTGAATCTCTTTCCAAATGTTTGCCTAAAGGTATTTATGCAGCCTTATAATTTGTTTATCGTTTGGTCTTATGGGGTCTGCTGTTATCTGAAATATGTTGACTCTCAATTCCGTTTGTGTTTCATAGTACCTTTAGATTGATGAACATAATGTTTGTATTATGAACATTTTTTTGTCCCATTTCAGTGATTGATAGAATTCCTACCTTCCTCTGTTGGAGTAGCAAAGTGAAGCTTATTTAACAGATGATTTTTTTTTTGTTGTTGAGTGGGAGGAATAAAGTAAAAGCTTAGAACTTTTGCATTCTTTTCTAACATTCAGTTTTCAACAGATATTTCTATTTAACTATTTATTATTTTATAATCCTGAAACACTTCCTTTCCAAGTCTACTTTCATGCTTTTAAAATATCTATATCAGTGTATCTGATATATTTACTTATTTTTAGTCAGAATTTTGCCATGTATCTCAATTGGCCTTGAAATGGAAATCGTCTTGCTTCAAGTCTTTGTAGTAGGATTGTTGATATATACTGCTACTCTGACATCTTGCCTTTTTTGTTCACACTAAGTCTCCTCTTTGTAGTTAGTTCCCCAACCTACCAGCATTCTATGTTATTTTTCCAGTTAGTCTAATTCCCTTATTCTTTCTTCCATGAATTTTTTTTTTCACTATTGACATTTTTAACTCCTACTTTTGTGGGAGCCTCAGAATGAGCTCTACTAAAAAATGAATTGTAGTTTTCTTCTTACTGATAATTTCACATTTATTGAGTTTCTTGGTTTCCAATGGGAAACAGAAGTTTTATGATTTTGTCTGAATATTGATCTATACAGTTTGGAGGAGAATTTCTTAGAGAAATTCAAGTTTAGAGAAAATCAGTTCTTTCCTCTATGATCTTGTATTTTCTAGATTCTTGAAGTACAAAGAGCCTAATAGTGGACATTTTCCTGAATTAGACTAGTGTTGTGGGATGTGACATGGCATTTGACCTTTTGAAGAGGCTGGAACTTTGAAAGTTTATTCATTTAGGTAACAGCATAAATTTCTACAGTGGAATAGTTTTACTATTTTCAGTATGAATACCAGATTGTTCTTACACCTATATGCAGGATGTCTGTAAAGTTAGTAATACTTTTTAGTGTTTTAATGAAATAGTGATTTATTGTTATTTGACCTTTAGAAAAGGTCACTAGTACATTTTGTTTCATTTTTTTAAAGGACATTTAAATGTAATGAAAGTCAGAACTGTAATATTATCATGAAAGTAAAGGTTATGGGGTACATTTAATTGTGTTCCTCTGTTTTTGAATCTACTTTGAGGGAGACTGTGCTAAAATTCCACATGGTAATTGTTTTTCAAGAATTTTATTACTCTTTTCATTTTCTACTGTTGGAGTAAAAGATTACAGTTCTGTTTGTCCTTTTCTGCTTATTTTTACTCAAATTTCACACGAATTATCCTATTTAAGTACAAAGTTTAAACTATTTACCCATTCACTTTCCAAAGAAAGTAAACTGAATATACTTTTCAGAGCACAATGTTCTGCCCTTAGGAAGTGCCTGAATTAAATTCTGTATGTTCATAGGTGTAACTGTTTAATATTATATCCAAATAACTTAACATGTATCTGATTTTTTAAATTAAGGGTATACTAGTATGAGAGGATTAAATATACTCTAAAATATTTATTTTATTTTTAAATATTTACATTGCCTAAAAATATAATTTTCTTAAAATTCAGGAAGTTACAAGCATGGAACTTGTAATGAACTATTTGTTCTTAATTCATATTACATTTTTCCTCTATATTTAAACCAATTCAAAAAATATTTTTTTTTCCAATTGTGGGGATGGAACTCAGGGCCTGAGCATGTCCTTGGGCACTCTACCACTTGAGCCACCACATCTGGCTTTTTGCTATGTATGTGGTACCTACCAAGGAATTGTACCTGGGTCTTCATGCATGCTAGGCACGCACTCTTACCACTAGGCCAAACTCTCAGCCCTCGAAAGCATTTTTAAAGGACATCTAAATTCTTTTTGTATGCCTACTAAGAAGTTCATAGAATATCCTGAGTGTAACTTTTACTCTCTTCAAAAATAATATCTTAGTATCTTGATTTCCCATGAGTTACAATTTTGTTATAAGTTTGAATTGCAATCTTTAAGTGCTATATTCTGAAGCTTGTATTTTTCAGATAAATTTTATTTCTTTTAGAAAATGTAGAAAAATACTTCCTTTGTATGCGATTATTTTTAAAATGTTTAGCATTAAGAGAAGATGAAAGTTTGAATTTTTAAACTACTTTCCACAGGGAAGAGATTTCCACCTCAAGATATTGCTGCCGAAAGACCTAAAACTAAAGAATGCAAGGTAATGTGGTACTTAGTTACATGCATTTATTTTGGTGAGATTCACAACCTGTGTGTACTGTGTTTAGTGACTAGAGATTTGCCTAAAATGCTTATCGATAAATGTGTTCAACAAACCCAAAACATTGTTTTTCCCATACAAACAAGTATGGTATTTGTAAGGTATTTTCCTACCATTGAATGGTAAGTCACTAATTCATTATCATTTTATATTTAAGCAGTGAACAATAATTGTATATATTTTCCCCCAAAGTGCAGGACTCTAAATAAAAAACGCAAAAGGAATAGGAGGCTCTTTTTCAACTTTTAACCAATATTCCTGGCATGTAGTATAATAATATGCAAAGATGTATATCATCAATTTAGTTCTGGTATAAATTATATACAGATATTCACTACTGGGTAGAGCCAATGAATCTGTAAATAAAATTAGTACTTTAGGCATCAACAGAAATCTCAATTCTGTTCTTAAATTTATCTGTGAAGTAGAATGATGGAAATGGAATCCAGAAATGATTTCACTATCTTACTTATATATCTCTAACACTTCTGTATGTCACATTGACAATAAATTTAAATAAAAAAGAGAAATGTTTATGCATTGACTTGATAGGATTTTCTGATTGATTAATGAGGAAGAGAAGTCAGAGTGAAAAAGAAATAGGAAATGCCTTTCTGACTTACTGCATAAAGCTTAAGAGGGTAACATGGATGGAAAAGTGGGAAGGAGCTGGTTTCAAGGTATATTTGTTGTAAAATATCAAAGCTTTCGATTTAGTAGGTAATATGTGTGAGGAACATACTTTAAGACTTGGAGTGAAGGTGAATGTGGAAGTCCAGAAAATTTGAAGCCCTGACTGAAAGTGCCCAAATCCCGGGCTGGAAAAAAAAACCGCATGACAAGACATTGAAGATATACTGTTATTTAAAGGACTAGTAAATAATCTAAAGGGGAAGTTAATATGACTGAAATTGATCAGAAATATAACAGGAAATTTTGGACAGTAGTGTGTATAATGAGACTAAATAAGAAGCTGGAAGGAAGGAACAGTTAGCTGTGCTCAGCATTGCAAAGAGGTCAGGTTAGATATAATTCCATTTTGTGGGGTGGCAGCGACCAGATTGCATTGTGATTGGAAAGGTTGATCGCATAGACCAGAAATGGAGAAGTCGAAACTACTTTGAAGAAAAAGGGAGGCCAAACTAGAGTGTGCACTCAGTTTTGTTTTTGTTTGTTCTTTGTTTCTTAACATGATATATATTTAAGAAAATTAAATCATTAAGAAGAAACAAATAATAGAAAATACCTTAAGGATACCATAGTAATGGGATAATTAATGAAATGATCAAGCTGGGATGATCAATGGATTGCAAGCCTATCTGGAGAGGTATTACATGTGAGCAGGAAGGGATAACGGTATCTATGGGGTTTGATAATCCAAGAATAGAGGTTTGTGAAAGACCATCATTTGAAAAACTCAGACTACCTATTTCCAGATAGGTAAAAGTAAGTCTTAAGAAAAGTTGAATTTATTAAGCCAGACACCAGTGTCTCACATCTGTCATTTCAGAATGCTAAGGCCTTGCTGGAAGATCAGAGTTTAAAACTAGCCTTGGCAGAAAAACAGATGGAGACACCATCTCCAATTTTTTAGTAAAATCTTTAGTGAGATACATGACTCGAGTGGTTGAATACTGGGTATGAGCAGAAGAGCTGAGTAAGTTCTAGGCCCTGTGTTTCAACTTTGGTAATGACCAAAACAAAAAAGTTGCTTATCTCCCAATATTGAGAGCACAGGAAGTAAGACAGATGAACTTTATCACTACCTATACTATTAAAAGTATGTATAATTATATTACTGTAGAAATGAGTAGTAGATTGGTACAAATGCTTTTAGAAATAAATTATGATCCAAACTTATTTATATTTATTATGCTTCAGTGAAGAATCTAATTTTAAATAGAAAATTTTGCTTTGGATATGTTAATGGTAAAAAAAGATACTGTTTTTGTGTCATTTGTTGATTGTAGTTATTTATATTTTGAAATTAAATTAATACTGACAGTTTGAAGACAAGGCTTTCAAAAGTGTAAGTGGAAAATTTTTTATTACTTTGCCAGAACTGTGTTTATGTCATTCTTGTGATTGTATGTGGATGTTCGTTAGCATACAGCTAAGATTTTTCTATTTCTAAATACTGAGTAAACTATTTTGTCCTATTAAAATTTTAGATTACTATGTAGTTGGCAGCTGAGAAGCATACTTAGTGGATACCATCAAATAGTCAAGCAGGTAAGTCTTACGAAAAGTTTATATTTTAAATGAGGATAAAGTATCAGTGAATTGCTCTTTAGTATAATAATTGCTTGGTTTTACAGGTTTCCACTTTATCAAATATTTTAAGCAACTGTACATTACATATTATATTTTCTGAAAACTGTGCAGATCCCCAAGCAACATTTATGTTGAAATTAATTTTCATATAAGACTTAATATTTTCTTAGTATATTATTTCCTGGATGGCATCTCTGAAACTGAATCTAGACCTAGATTATCTGTGGCATACATGGGATTTTTTTTTTTTTTGGTCTCTAATAAGGAACGGAAATGTTTTAGGAAAACCATTACATCATATATATTTGCATATATAAATATATTTGCATTTGTAAATAAAGGTAGCTAGAAAATGAGGTATAGTCAAGATTAATTTAGTTACTACTAATTTCTATGATACGGTATCTGAACATTCCTTTAAGGATTACAGTAAGTTGAAAAAAATAATGGAATGCTTCTCATAAAAAATAAGTGGTATTGGACATTTTTGATGTCTTATTAATTAATGTGCTTATACATTTGTTTCTATGTTAAAATAATTTATGTGTGATACATTACACAGAGAATCACCCATATTAAACAATATATATCAAGTCACAAAGAAATGTAGTGATAAAGTACTTTGTTGAATTTTTGCCATCACCCTACTTGCATCATTGTAGCAGTTTGTTTTTTTTTTAAATTCCAATTTTCTTTAATGTAAAGATATTTGCTTTCTTTAAATTTCTTTTCCCTTTATTTTTTTTAATTTTTTTTATTGTAATTAGTAAAAGGGTTACATGATATTTGCCAGATAGAAGGTGCATTAATTCGCATACATTGATACCCTTTCACATGTCTTGGTACCCATTTCCTTCCCCCCTCATTGTAGCAGTTCTTTTTAATGAGATGTTTAAATTATTTCAGTTGATTTTCTTTTAACTTTCCCCAACTTCTCTGACTTTATACTGCGGGTTAAAGTTTAAAAATGGCTATATTTAAATATTTAATGGCCCAGAAAATTGACTACTATCAGCTCAGCAAAATAATAAATTATGTAATTCTTTCTCTACTAATAATCAATATATCTAGAAAACAATCCAAAGTTTTGTTGTGTTGTCGTTGTTGTTTTAGAATATCTCTGATTTCCAGTTGTTTAAAGAGAACCCAGTATTTGAATTTTGATTTTATTTCAAACTTTAGTTGGTCATTATTTAACTCATTATTTTTTATTAAATACAGGCCAATTAGTCAGCAAACTTTTATATAAACGGCCATAATCATCTTTTCAGGCCTTATGGACTATCACAAGTATCTCATTCTGTTCTTGAAGCACCCAAGCAACCATAGGCAGGAGCAAAATGAATGGACAGGGCTGCAAGTCAGTAAGACTTTATAAAAATAACTGTCCAGGTAGACCTAGTCTTTGGGCTGTTGTTTGCAGAACCTTGATGTAGATTTATCTGTAGCAAACTGAAAGAAATCATTCAAAAAGTATAGTCTAAGATGTTTAATACAGACATAACTCTGTTAAGAGAGTGAATGATATGCCTTTGTGCATCTTATGGTTTTTAATTTTGTAACCTTAAAAGACTGAATAAATTTCTATTTGAGTTAGTTGACACAATGTGGTGGTGGCATAATGCATCTAAAAATAAGAAAATACAGAGAAATGTCATAATGTTCCAAGGGAGCAATGTGAAATTATTTTCCTTGTTTTCTTTTTATTTTGTAGTTAAGAAATGTCCTTTATTCATTCTATTTTAGAGGTGATTTTCAATTTTGCCATTACAATGTGATATTTTTTTATTTTATTGGTTTTCTTTACTTTTTGATGTAGTATGGGTTAATTGTGTAGGACAAAAATAAGAACTATCAGTGCTCTTTGAGATAAAGGAAAAATATTAAAGCATATAATGATAAGTAATTGATTCATTATTTTAACTAGACTTAAATCATGGAGTTATTGAGTTTTATATTTACTTCTTTCCATTCACATCTTTCTCTTCCCTCTACTTCTCCCTCTTTGCCCTCTTCTTTTTAAAATTAATGATGGATTTCTTGAACTTGGTAGTGAACAATGCCAAAGTAATAGAACTGTGTGGGTTTTAAGTGTCTTGTAGAAAATTCAGTATATCTCACTAAAATTGGTAAGGGTTTTGCTCTTTCAAAATGACCAGAACTTTGCTAGATACTATTAAGATGTAAATACAATATGTTTTTCACATTGATTTTCAGCATATAATGTTTTAATGAGTGAATCCTTTGTGAATGTAAAATTAATTATAAATGTTTTATTTAGAGAATGCAGCACTCCCCTGATCTATTGAACTTTATGATGGAGCTGAAAATGATTTTGGTAAGATTGTTTTTTCAACTTTAAAAAACATTTATTGTCAGGGTGATGTACAGAGGGGTTACAATTACTTATGTAAGGTAGTAAGTGCATTTCTTCTTGAACATTATTACCTCTTCCCATGATTTTCTCCCAATTTCCTTCTACCCACCCCTTCCAAGTTATAAAGTTCATTTCCAGCATATTGTCTTGTGAGTATTGCTGTTACACTTGTTCACCCTAGATTCTTTTTCTAACACTGTCATGTTCTGTATGTCTAGTTTTTATAACCTTTAAAAGCTAACATGATTAGAATTTAAGACTTTTCGACTTCCAGTCATTTTATGTTTTATTTTACTATGTACTTAAATGTGGATAGTACTGTCTTCAATTACATTAAGAATAGAGCTATGTGAAGAAATTAGTTTTGATTAAATCATAAATGTGGTAGACTTGACATTAGAGTTGAAGAAATAAAATGAATTTCTTGCCTGTCAGGGAATTTAGCAGATGAAGAGAGGTTAGACCGTCATACCTAAACATGTGAAGTATGAATAATTTTGTATATAGGCACAGATTCTTGAAGAAGCCAAGTTTTTATTATACATGTATATGTGTGTATGTATGTAAGGATTAATATATATAGCATATACTGACTTATACTATATATGCACATATTTGTATATAAGTATATGTGTAGTATGCCTGCATATATAGTAGTATAGTATATACATGTATACTGTACATTTGTCAATTATATTTCCTCCTGTACTGTCTTAGAAGTAAAAATGAATGGAATGTAAGAAAATGGCAGGTAGGAATTTACTATGATAACAAAAGGATTGAGTTAGGATGTTCTTCTCAAGGCATACAAAAATATCAAGCTTGTCAGTCTAGGTGTAAAGTAGGCTTTTCTTTAAAAGATACTTATTTTAATTTCATGTATTATATTAATGAAAAGATAGTGAAGCTTAGAAAATACTTTTTATTTTATTTATTTATTTTTTTGCCAGTCCTGGGCTTGAACTCAGGGCCTGAGCATTGTCCTTGGACTTTCTCAAGGCTAGAGCTCTACCACTTGAGCTTCAGCACCACTTCTGGCTTTTTTGTATGTATGTGGTACCAAGGACTCGAACCCGGGTCTTCATGCATGCTAGGCAAGCACTTTAACTACTAGGCCAGACTCCCGGCCCTACTTTTTATTTTTTTATATCTTTCATCTTTGATAGCAAGAATATGTTAAAATCGTAAGTTCTATCCTGTTACAAAAATTGACACTTTACATGACTTTTTTGAAGTTCTTTAACTTTTTCATGACAAAGGAAATGAGTAAGTAATCTATATTTTCTATAAAAAATAATGAGCACTTTAGGTAGGCACTAAGAATATTATAAAGATTCATTTTGTAATCAGGTACTAACAGTTAATCTAACTGATTCAAGATTTGTTTTCTCTTGAAACAGGAAGCTGCTTTAAAGAATAGACAAGAGAAAAATGTATTACTTCCTTCTCCCCATTTCTATTCAAGCCTTGTTGAAGACATGGAAACTCTTGGTTGGCATAAGTATGTCCAAATGCCTTTGTTTTAGACAATTCATCGTAATGGTGTTTTCATTTTATACCTGTTTGTCGTCAAAGGATTTTGTTGCAATTAAAGTGTATGATCCTACTTGTTGCTATAAATTGTAGATACCCAGTGCCAGTAGTTGACCTGCAAAACTGAATATAATGTGATAAAAAATAATACGTAAAATTTTGTCTTAGCAGACATTTTCACTTATATGTATGTCTATATAATGTAAAATTGTATGTGCATAATATTAACATTATTCTTAACATTACTATATTTAACCATGTTTCAAAAGTAATGTTGAGTATTTTAGTGTGGTGGTGTATACTGTACTCTGAAGATGACCAGAGGAAATATGCAAGATCCTTTCTAAAACCAACTGTAAAAATTAAAGCGACCAAGTAAAACTCCCATCGTGAGTGCTTGCCTAGCAAGTTCAAAGATCTGAGCTTAATTTCCAGTATTTGATAATGAAAAAATTATGCTGAGAAATGTAAGAAATGAGTGTGCGTGTTTTTTATAGACAGATATGTATTTATTTTTGGTATACCATTTTCTCTTTCTAAATTAACATATTTCAGGTGCTTTCATAATTTGAATAGTGAATTTTAGAGTCATATAAAATTATATCTGATATATTGTATATATGTTTATTTGAAATAGTATAGGGAAGGGGGAAAACAAGATGAGGGGAAGGGGTGGGGGAGGGAAATGGGGACAAAAACATGAGAAGGGGTAGCATTGGGTAGCATTGTTAAGAAATGTACCCTCTGTCTGGTGAATATAAATTACAATTTTAAAAAATCTAAAAAAATGATGAGTAAAGAAAATTAGAAGTAGTTCGGGGAATTGAGAGAAGACACAGACAGAAGTTAATCATTGGTCAAATACCATTAAATATTATTATTGTGCTGTTAATGATATGATTTTGTTGCTTTACTATTATTCATTTAGTTATTGAATTGGCATTAGTGCAGGGGAAAAGGTAGGAATCCATTTTCAGTCTTCTTCATTCAAGTTTTCATTCTTCCTAGTAATAGTTGTTGGGCTGTGATGTAGCTTAGTGGCAAAGTGCTTGCCAAGCAAATGACAAAACAAAACACAAACCTAGTACCATTTGTTGAAACGCTATATTTTGCCAAACTATATTCTGGTCTCCTTTGTCTAAAATCAGATGTATGTAGGTGTGTGGATTAATTTTTGAGTCATAATCTGTGTCATTGGTCTTTGCATCTATTTTGTGCTAGTACCACTTCAGTTTTGTTACTACAGCTCCATAGTACAGTTTGAAGTCTGTTACTTATCTATTTTTTTGTTTTGTTTTTCTTTTCATCCTATTTATTGTTGGTATATAGAAAAGGAGCTAGATACTGTATGTAGAGATTTTGTATTTTGCTGTGATGGTTTGTTTCAGACTGGATTCTTTAGGGTCCTATAGATACAAAATCATATTATTCATATATAGGAGTAATTTAACTTCTTCCCTTCTGATTGCTGTCTTCCTTTCTTTCCTGTCTAATTGCTCTGGCTACAAATTCCCACAGTTTTGTATATGCACATGTGACATAGCAAGGTGAAACCACTTTGAACAATTAATATTCACTTATAAAATGAACATTAGGAAGTTGAAACATATGTTTCAACTAATTGGAGGGGGTAAGAGAGAGAGAGAATACAGTCAAAATACTTTAATGTTCATTTGATCCTTTTCATTCCCTGTAGTTTGAAGATTTCTGAGTAGTTTTGAAGGTACATTATCAGAATTTAGTGTTTTGTAGTTCTTCCTTATTACCACATTCTGGCTCTTCAAGCCCATTATTTTGATATTTAAGAAATCACCAATGTGATAAGTTTTGTTTTGTTTTGTTTTGTTTTTGGCTTTCATTTATTTCATATTTACCATACTGGAGTTTGAACTCAGGGCCTTATGCTTGCTAGGCAACACGCTATGGCTTGAGCCATGCCTTTACCCCTTCTGCTTTTTGTTGTTATTGCTTAGGGTTTTGTTTTGTTTTGTTCGTTTTTTATTTCATCTTGGCTATGTAATAGCAGCAGCAGTCAGTCTTGGGACCTTGGCCCAGAACCTTCTCTTTTTTCTGTGCCCAGATCTGACAAATATGCTGAGGGAGAAATGGCTTCAGGGTGTTGGCTTATGTTTTCTCCTATTCCTCTGTTTTAGGAATTTGGCCCTTCAAGTCCTGGCTGTCCTAACAATTCTTGAATTTGTTCACCCTTTCCTTGAAGTGGAATTAGATATGATTATAAAGTGACTGTGAGGAAAATGTTGAAGTCTGATTAATGGTATATGGACTTAGTCATTCTTCAGGTACAGATTATTGGAATACATAAGTGTCATTTAAATTTTAAGATCTTACTATGTAAGGGATAGTTGACAATGGTAGAAGAATTTGGCAAGAAGAGAAAAAATATTTTTGTTTTTGTTTTTAATGTTATAATTTTAAGGTAATTTTCCTTGTGGGTCTTAATGTTGTTGGGAGAAATCCAGTAATGAAATTGGTAGGAACATGAATGGTTTGAAATAAGAGTTTTGAATCATTAACTATTTTTTTCTTCCAGCTGTTATGTATTGAATGTGTTTTATTGGAGATAGTGAAGGTACGTCAATGAGACTTAGATGGAACACCACATCTAGTGGAAGAGTCAGAATTTAAATAGATGATTGCACTAGTACTTAATTATAGCTATGATAAAGTACTATAGAGAGTAATTGTAGCACTTCTTGAGAGCTATTAGCAACAAAGTTAAAACAGAAATAGTACAAATATATAAGATATTCTCTGGAGCAAGTGCTTTAAGAGACAATTAGGAAGTGTTGATTTTTACTTTGCATGTTACACATTGTTCTTCCATAGGAAATAAAGCAATGGAACATGAAAATGAGTGAAAGACAAAATGGATGCCTCAGCCAGGTATCATTCACTACATATAATTTTTTACCTCCCCTTTAGACCCAGATAGCTATATACATGATGATCTTTGTGAAGTTTCTGTTGTGTTCCACTGATTGTAAATATATTCATATTTAATCTCAGGACAAATTTCAAAGTACAACTTTTTTTTTTTTTTTTTACCAGGCTTGGGCTTGGGCTCAGGGCCTGAGCACTGTCCTTGGACTTTCTCAAGGCTAGAGCTCTACCACTTGAGCCTCAGCACCACTTCCAGCTTTTTTCTATGTATGTGGTACCGAGGAATCGAACCCGGGTATTCGTGCATGCTAGACAAGCACTCTACCACTAGGCCAAACTCCTGGCCCCAAAGTACATCTTTTAATACTAAGCTTTGCCTATAAGATGAATACAGAGGTAGTTACACTAACATGTGCCTGTAATCCCAGACCAAGATTTGGAGGATCAATATTGGAGGCCATCTTTGGCCAAATTGAAGGAAGAATCCATTATGCACCAGCCACTCTGGCATAGTGATTCACATCTATAATCACAGTTACATGGAAGGTCTTATGTAGGAGAATCATATGCCTGGGCAAAAATGTGAGATTCTATGCAAAAAATAACTAAGACCCTATAAATACATAAAGGAGCTCTAGACATGGCTTACATAGTAGAGTGTCTTACTTAGCAAATGAGGTCCTGAGTTCAAACCCAGTTGAAAAAAATGTACAAAAATGTAGATAGAAATAGTGGCTAAAAGTCATTATTTAAGACTTTCTGTGAATGATGCTCACTGGAGCTGTGCCATGGTATAGCTATGATAAAAGTTAAAGTGGGCTGGGTTTTGGCCTAGCAGTACAATGCTTTCCTGGCATGCACAACGCCCTGGGTGTTTTTCCTTGGTTACCATATACACAAAAAAAGCCAGAAGTAGTGCTGTACCTCAAGTGGTAGAGCGCTAGCCTTGAGAAAGTCCACGAACAGTGCCTAGGCCCTGAGTTCAAGACCCAGGAGTGAGGGGAAAAAAAAAAAAACAACTAGAGTTTCTCTCATTATTTGGAAATAGCTAAATACCCAAATGGTGAAGGTAATTAAAAGACAAAAACATCACACCATGAGTTAAATCGAACATTTGCAACATCACTCTATTCTTAAAGTTAGTTTCAAAATTTGTGCTTAAAATGTGAAAGATCTTAATTGTAGTGTCTAAGATAGATTTAGAGTAGCTATTGCTATTTAGTTGTTTGCTTTATATAACAAATAGTGTGTTGTCTGTATAGACTGTGAGAATCCAGAGTATAAGATTTTGTCAGCATGTAACCCACAGCTGTCTGGTAGGATAAGAAAACCTACCAGGTTTTCTTTGTTTAGTGACTAATTTCTTAAATGTGGATATAGGGCTGAGCACCTAACTGCACTTTCTCAGATTAGATTTTCCACTTAGTGAGGCCTCACCTAAGGAGCCTGGCCTTTTAAGATAACCTTTGAAATGATACATGCATTGATTTGCCTAAGAAATAGATTTTAATAGATTTTTAGAGTCTCAGTAATTTATTTTTTCTATAACTTTTATTGTAATTAATAGAAGGGTTACATTATATTCACCAGATAGAAGGTGCATTACTTCACAAACATTGATATCCTTTCTCATGTTTTGGTCCCAGTTTCCCTCCCCCTATCCCTACCTCTCATCTTGTTTTCCCCCCTTCCCTATCCTATTTCAAATAACCAAATAAGCATATATACAATATGTCAGATAACGAGGTAAAATGCTGTAACAATATGAGATAACCAAGGGACAGCAAAAGAGATGAGAGATAACATAGTACGTTAAGGACAACAATCATTCATTATATGGCTTTTGTTTCTATATCCTAGAGGTCCTTTCATTTAGCGTCATCCTATATGGCCTTATGTATCTAGGTTTTGTAGAGTCTCAGTAATCGCTAGACCATGCCAAAATGTTCATATTTTCTTGACATTCTAAATTACATAACCTTGTAGTCATAAAATATGATAATAAAATAAAAATATCTAATGTAAGCTTTGATGTGATTCATAATTGCATACTTACTATTTTGGTTCTTTCTTGCTTGCTTGCTTGCTTGCTTGCTTGCTTGAACTCAGGGCCTGAGTGCTGTCCTTGGGCTTTTGCAAGGCTACAGGTCTACCACTTGAGCCACAGCATTGTTTCTAGCCTTTTCTATGTATGTGGTGCCAAGGAATTGAACGCAGATCCTTGTGCATGTTAGGCAAGCACTCTACCACTAGGCCAAATTCCCAGCCTCATACTTACTATTTCTAATCAGTTCTGTGGGATCAGAAATTAAAGAAAAAAATATCTGAGATGATAAAATTTCCTTTTTCCTTTTATTGTATAAGTCATGGTGACAATGATTTGCTGACCTATTTCCATGTGCTTCAATTTTTGTTAACAAAATGCTCAAAAGAGAAACTTGAGTAAAGGTATGACAGTTATAGGTGGGCTTATGCTGGCTCAGGAATGTAATGGATGCTTGCTAAAAGATGACTTGACACGGGTATCTGTTCTGCTTATGCTGATTTACAGAATGACTGATTTAAAAAATCCAGTATTAAAAGGTTTTTTTAGGTTTAACAGGATTTTGTAAGAGTATCCTAGATTCAAAAGCACTAAATACTTTCTCTGTGGACTGATCCTACATCCCAGCACAACAGTTCTGGGTGTGACTTATGATTCCTGTTCTGACTCCTTTCAGTCTCAAAAGCATCCTAGTTTGCAATAAATGCCTAGGCACCTTATTTGTAAGATAACATATTTGTTTTACTAATCCTACGTCCCTAGGTAATTCAGTGATTAACTTGTTCTAACATATATGAACTGATGCTTTGTCCTTTTAAGACAATATAGTATTTGTCGTTTGAAGTGATTAATTATATATAGTTCAACTACTTGGCTTTTTTGGTATATCTAAGGAAAGACTTCAGTTGTACTAAATCTGATGTGCTACTATAAGGTGGTCAATTTGTAATAAGTTAGAATTGTGGTTAAGCCCTTTGTGTTGGCAGATGATTAATGATGATTTAACAAAATAATTCTCAATGCAGTTCAAAGAATTACAGCTTATTGGGGGAGATGGAGATGCACACATATTAAGGTAATTCCAGTAATTAGAACAAGAGCTTTAATTCAGGCTTGCTACTTAGGTCACTTCAGACCAGTAACTTAACCTCTCTTGGCCACATTTACTTTGTTTTTCAATTGAAGCTAATAATGTCCAGTAATGTTTAAAAAGCAACATGTAACAAGACTCACATAGCTCCTTATTTATAAACCTGTTGATACGCTTATTAGTTCACCCAGTAATATCATTCACCCAGTAATGTTTGAGATTATTTATAGTATTTAACTGGGACAGTGATAAATATTGATTGTTTTAAAATGCACATGGAAAGAAGTTTTTTTTTTCTTTTGTCTAGTTGTGGGGCTTGAGCTCCAGGTCTGAGCATTGTACTTGGACTTTTCTCAAGACTAGAGCTCTACCCTTATGCCACAGCACCATTTCTAGCTTTTTTCTATGTATGTGGTATGGAGAAATCGAAGCTGGGTCTTTGTGCATGCTAGGCAAGTTCTCTACCACTAGGCCAAACTCCCGGCCCAAGAAAATAAGATTTAGTTGTAGAATTATGAGCACTGTCTGTCTATAAAAGGGAAACCATACCTCTATCGCTATTGTAAACAATGCTACAATGAGCTGGTTGCTTTCCTGTGGCCTGGTTTTGTGATGAATTGGATAAATGCCCTGAGGTGGAATTGCTGGGTCATACCCTGTCTATATTCTGTCTTTTGAGGAACCTCTGCTTTCCAAAGTGGTGGAACAATTTGATATTCCTACCAATAAGGTAGTAGTGTTCCCTTTTGGCTGCATCTGCCAGCATCTGTTATTAAGAATAATGTCTATTTTAACTTGGGGGAGGTAGAACCTCAGTGTTGCTTTGATTTGCATTTCTTTTATGGCCAGAGAGGTTAAATATTTCTTCATGTGTCCAGGCCATTCTTATTTATTCTTCTGAGAAGTTGCTCTTTTAGTTTTTAGCCCATTTATTAATTGAGTTGTTTGTTCTTTAAAAGTTTATTTTGGGGGAATTTATTTTTTTAAAATATATTTGCCGGGGCCGGGAGTTTGGCCTAGTGGTAAGAGTGCTTGTCTAGCATGTACGGGTAGAGTTCTAACCTTGAGAAAGACCAAACCCAGGACTGGCAAAAAAAAAAAAAAAAAAAAAAAAAAAAATATATATATATATATATATATATTTGCCTTGCCAGTCCACTGGAGGGGAGAATAGGAGGTAGTGAGAGGGGGAAGTGGTTTTGTTGTGAATGATCGAAAAAATGCATATATCCCTTCTGCTTGCAGTCCTCTGGCCTAAATTTAGTTGTAATCATGATGTTTTGCTGGAACGGCAGCCAAAAAGAATCCTAGGTAGATGGACTCTACTGTGGTACTTGATGACTGGTTTAGAAGAAGGTAAGAATAGACTGTAGAGGTCAATTGCCAATCTCCTTCATCCGTTCATCCACACTGGAGGAGATAATAGATACAGAAAAGTTTCAACCTTCCAACCCTAAAAGTAGTCAGGAATTAACATGGGTACAATCTTTCTCTATTAAATTAGATGACCGTGGTTTGAAATTAGGAGCTCTTTATTTTTTCTTTTTTATTACTTTTTTTTTGAATTGCAATACTTTTATACATTTAAAAAAATTAACCTCATGACCATTTTGACTTACGGGCCCTATTTTTGAGGATGATACTTTTATTCACTAGTTTATTATCACAGTGTGTTAAATGTGGAATGATGATAATTTTATGTTTTGGTGATTGTGGACAAAAGACTAGACTCATTTCTTTTATAGATGTCCAGTAATGATGTTGAGTATGTTGTTGATGAGCCTTCATGTAAAGTCTGAAAAGTATAAGTTAGCGGTTTAATTCTTTTTCTTCTTCTTCCACCATCCTACTAATGCACATTCTCTGTCTCACAGTTGCCAACTGTTTAAGGGCTTAAAATGAATGAGAAACATTTTTTTTTCCTACCTACAGTCTTATTCTTCATCACACTGTGGAATTTTCATATTTACAACTTTTATACATACTTATAAATAGTATGAATGATGAGTATTTCTTGATTTATCAATTTTGGGAATTATATACTGATTATCATAATAAAAAGGATCTGAAGATCTTTTTTTTTTTTCCATAGTAAGCCCAGGCAGAAAAATCCACAGGGCTCAGTCTCCAGTTAACCAGCAAAAGACTTGGGCTAAAAGTGTGGCTCACAGGATAGCACTCCAGTCAGGGGCAGAAGAAGCTGAGAGAGAGCACCAAGTTTTGAGTTGAAGCCTGAAAATCAGAAAAAAAAATCCCACAAGTCTCATATTCAAATATTTGGACTGTAGAGTGTTTAACATGTTTATAAGCATAGCCGAAAATAATAGAAATTAGCCATGTGTCATCATTTATATTTTTATGTAGAGGGACATTTTTTCTAGAATAATTTTATGTTCATGGCTTCTCTGAAACCATAGATTTTTAATTGTTATGAGAAAACTTCTTTCAGTATTGTTTATTTATTTTTTATTGCATTATTGAACATATGTGTCTTTTTCAGCTTAACATCTATTTTTCATTATAGTGTTCCACAACTTCATTTCACAGCATTAATTGAAGTTAACCCATTTTACTATATACTTGGTCAGTAACCAAATGGTCTAAAACAATGTTAAAAAATGTCATGTAGGTTAGGAGGCTAATGATTTGAACTACAATATATCCTACCATCAATCTGGGTGATAATTTGCACACTAATCTCAGTACTTTTTATCTCTACAAGAACATAGCATTGTAAAAACGTCAGAAAGTATCCACATGCCCAGTTCACTACTAAGTATGCTATTAAATTTGAAGCATTTTGGCAGTAACCTAGGCCTTTCCAGGGACCGTATTTTTACAGAATGGTATACTTCAAAGTATACTGGATGCCATTGTGGAAAATTCATGCATTTGGAGTCAGTTAAAGCCAGAACAATTGGGCTGGCACTGTGTGCTTAAAATATTAGGCATCTTGAATGCATGCCTAAGTTAAGTGTCAGAAACAATATATTGTGCAAAAAAATCATTTATTGTTAGGAGGCCAAGCTGTACCTGAGCTTATATGGCATTTTCCTTAGAGGCTTAATTTGAGCATAGAAGTAATATTGGCCAGATTTTTATGCAGTAACATTATTGATAATAAAGGAGAAGTTCATTGAGGAGAAAAACAAATAAAGGAAGTATAAAACCCTCTCACCGTAGGAAAGTACAGAAATGGATCAAAGAGTTTGACAGGAAGTTTAATGCGTACATAAGTAGAGTCTGACAGAAACATGCAGTGTGTGCCAAAGGTTCCAGTGATGGAAAACCGAAACACAGTGCTCACTGACCACAGCATGAGCCTTGACACACACTGTAAATAATCCAGAGATCTACGGCTGCATTAGGCACTGGGCTGCTGTATTAACGGCAGTAAATCTGTGGCAACAGAAAGGGCGAGCATGCAGAAATTCCTATGATTAATTTTTGTAATGGATTAATAGGAATATAGCAAGTATTTTCATTTCAAATTCATATCATGCTCATCCCCTCACTCCTAACCCACCACAGTGTTATCATTTTTTTTTATTATTGTTCTCTTCTCACCAGACTTGTATATGTGGATACTTGCTTCACTACCATCAAGTTAAAATCAGAAGATGCTTCTGGTAGAGGGCATCTACTCACTGTCAAGTTGAAGGCAAAGGTATGTGCCTTGTTAAACTCTTATTATGGCGAGGAAATACTTTGAGAAATGAACTCTGGCTGTTTTCAGTGTAAAGGAGTGCTAGTTATTCTAAAAATACATATGTGATACTTCCATAAATTGATTTTGGGACAACTCCACTTCAAAGAATTTTTTTAACAACATTTTCAAAGGTCTAGATATAATTCCCTATCCCTGTTTTTGCTCAGATTTGATCAGTGTGGATTTTATAATAAAGAAATATTACATATAACATTTGGGAGACTTGAAGTGCCATAGCAATCTTTTTGAAACTTTTTGTACAGCAAAGAATGGATGATGCCACCATCCCCAGAAATATTATTTTGAGTCTTTTTCCTTCACCTCTTACTATGAATTACCTTCGTAGTTCTTATTTCTGGCTCATCTAGCCCCATCCCTTAACATGTGTACACACACTCACATGAGCTCGCACACACACAAACACACACACACGCGTGCACGCTCTGTCCTTATTTTTATTAACTGCAGTTTGTTGGGAGGGGTTGATGTAATTTGAGATTTTACAAAGGTTGTGTCTCTGTAGACCAGTTACTGGTTATAATGACAATTCTATTGGCACAAAATATTATTTTTTAATCTTTATTTTTTAGGTTTAGATTGTGAATTTTAAGAAATGAGAATAAGCAAGATCAGCATATCAATCATTCACTTAGTAATCATTGGGGAAACATTAGAATTTTAAGGAAACCAAGATATCAAGCTTTCTTTTCTTTATTACTAGTAGTCATCAATCAGTTCTATTTCAGAGGATTGTAGTGGTGAAAAGATCAATTGTGTTTGTCCTTTTTAAAAATGTGTCTGGCATTTAAGCTTTCCACAAAAGAAAATTAATATATAAAGCTGTAGTGGGTGATACAGAGGAGTTGGTACCTTGTAGTGGGCTCTGTGTCAGACAGGTTGAAAATGACATATTCTCTCTTTCACACACAGAACATTTAATATAACTTCAAGATGTGTATATAACAGATACTGATGACAGTTACCAGGATATGTATCTTATTAATAAAAAAAGAGGATTTTTTTCATTAAAATTTTTTTCTTTTAAAGTTTTTAAGGGTGTGCTTTTTTGAAGATCTGGGGGAAAAAAAATCAGCCTTTATCTTTCCAAAAGGTCGCCTACTGCCAGTGGCAAGGATTCTGTCATTCTCTCCAATTGAGGCTTGTTTATATTTTGTACTTTGGGGAAAGTTGCTTTCCTCATTCTAAGGTGACCAAAGATTTTTAGATATATTCTGATCTCATATTTTATGTTCTTGTACTTACCAAAGAAATAAGTCTACTCTGCCTTGAACTGTACTTAATGTATTTTATTATTTTTAACATGAATTGTATATAATGGGTGTTAATATTATAAAAGATTTTGTGATAAAGTTGATGATACTTTATTTATTTATAACCTGTACTATTGTTTTTTGTGGATCCCTTTCCATATCAGTAAATTTACTATTTACTATTCAAAGTTGTATTTGAATGTAGGATTTAGTTTTTCTGTTTGATAAACTGTGTATATACTTAATGATTTTCAACATCACTGGCATTTTTCTTGGTAAATCCACACCTCGTAAGCATTTCATTAACTTCTTGTATCTAGATTGATGATTTGAGTTACAGTTGATATTTTTAATTGTTAGTATGTCTGTGAGATAAATAGCAGTACCTAAAGTAAGCTAAATTCACATTTTTGACCCAAGGAAGATACAATTGTGCATAATTACTTGTAAAAGATCATGACATTTTCGAGGTAAAAGGGATTTTTATAATACTTTTAGTGAAGTTCAGTCATTTTTACATGTTAAATCACTTATCCAAGATCAGACCTTTTAGTTAACAACTGAAACTGAAGAGTCTGTATTACTTTGAGGTAATTACATAATTTTTTAATGTGAGGACAAGTTTGTTTTTCTTACAGCTCTAAACTTTCAAGTACATCCTATGATATTCTTGTATTGTCTCAAATATACTAATCTGGGTTTATGTTTCATTTTCACAATGTAAGCCTTCTAATATTTTTGAATCTTGCTTTTATGTGTTTTTTAGTTTTACAGAGCTAGACATCATGAATCAGTAAGCAGTGCTACTGTTTCTTTTTAGTGAATTGATCATTAAGGAGAAATGTTAACACTTTTTTAGAACATCCATCAGCTTCCAACAGACTGTCTGTTCCATCTATCAAAAGTTTTTATTTACTTATCTATATGGTTCTCAGGGTCTCAAGCTTTTCAGGCAAAGGCTCTTCCATTTGACCTGTACTTTGCTTTAGTTACTATGTAGATATTGTCTTATAGTGTTGCCTGGGAGTGGCTTTGTACAGCAATCTTCCTTTGAAACTGGGGTTAAGAGGTATGAACCCCATTCCTAGCCCATTAACAATTTTGTCTAGACTGAAATCCATGTGAGATTCTTCCCTCTCTGCCTTTGTGAAGCTGAGATTGCAGATGTGCATCCATGCCAATCCTATTGTAGTGAATTTTCAGCCTCCATTCCTTATCCAGTGAGGTCCTGAGAAATAAGAGAATGAAACAAGTAGAGGCCTAAAAGTAATTCAAATGGTATCTCAAATAAAAGTTATCTTAAAACAGCTTTTCTTTTAGTAAACTTAGCTTTTAAATAAAGATTTCTAATTATTTAGGATATTAAAGATTCTAGATTAGATTTTAAGGTTATCATGAAGTATAATTTTTCAATAAGAGAAATAATTTTATGAAAAAACGTACCTCTGTCTTGTTCTCATGACTGTTGTTTATTTAACTGAGTAATTAATTTTCTACCATTTACTAACTTGAAAAAATTTTTAGTTTAAGACTGTTAATTTTTCTTTAATAAATTAGGGGTTCATTGTTTCTTTTTATCAGCTTGATAAGTTTTCGTTGGTATAGAAAACCATTTTTTTAATTGATAGCTATATGTAATTGATGCTGAACACTTCTTGATTCTGTTAACCAATTGTACCTATTTTAATAGTGATTGAGGATAAGAGATAAAATTCAAGGCTGGAAAGAAAGAAATGAAATATCTCTTTTAAATATCTCTTTTAAAGATGCAATTAAGTTTAGTCCTCAAATTCTATTAAGCAGCTGGCATGACACTTATTTGGAGCATAATGCATTATGGGTTTTTGAACACAGACTGCTTTGGCACCCTTAAGTCACCAAACTTTGTATGTCCTGAGCACAGTTAGCGTGTTAGGCAGCTCTCAGCATTACCATAAGAGTGCAAATAGTCTACTTACATAAAATACATTACTTACATAAAATACGTATGCAGTCATAATAATGTTTCTTTTTTAGTGTTTTTTATTGTATTTTATTGTCAGGATAATGTATACAGGGGTTACAGTTACATTTATCAGGTAGTAGGTACATTACTTCTCAAACCTTGATACCCCTTCTCATGTTTTTATCCCCCGTTCCTTCCCCCCTCCCTCCCAATCATCTTGTTTTCCCCCTTCCTTTCTGTATTTAATATAAACAAATAAGTATATATAGAGTATACCAGGTAATAGAGTCAGATACAGTAGCCACATGAGATTAACCATAACTGGGGAAAAAAAGAGAAAAGAAATAACATCACATAGTACGTTAAAAACAAAAATCATAAAGACAAGCTTCTTGTTTCCATATCTTACAGTTCATTTCATTTGCTCTCATCCTGTATGACCACATGTACATATGTTTTCAGGTATTGTGATCCTCTGCTAGGAGAATCCTAGATATATACTAATTATTACAAATGAGGGAAGCTATGGAGCCTTATTCTTCTTTGGGTCTGGCTTACTTCACTTCATATGCTTTTTTCCAATGATGTTTCTTAATGTGGCCAGAGTAGTCATAACATGAGGTATTTGTGGAAATAACCTGATATTCTTGATTTTCATAGTACCCTGAAGAACCACCAGATTGTTCTGTGGATTTTCCTGTTCCATTTTCTGTTTCTTGGACATCACAGGTAAATGTCTTAAACTTATTTTTCAGTTTTTCTTAGTAAAGTATTTATTATTAAATGATCATTGTTTTTTTCTTTTTTTACATATATACATACAAACATGCATGGGTATGCGCATACACACACAACCAATATGCCTCTAGATTTTTGTGCTACATTTTCAGTAAACATTCAGAAACTTGTATTGATATAGTTTTCTTTAAATTTCAATTCTAAATTATTCTTCAGAACACAATCAATAGTAAGTGGGCAACAGGTGGAGTTTTTGCATCTTCTTTTACTTATGACCTTAGACTTTCCATACAAGTAACGATTATAGAATTTTCTATTATTAATTTCTCAGTATATTGATGACATGTAATATGGCTGTTTTCAGAAGTTTATTTTGAACTGACAGTATTTTTGATTTTTCAAGCTGTGGCACTATGTATTTCCTTAGGTTCAAAGATCACTCTAATGATGACAGATATTGTCTTTCTTTTATCAATAGTATTACATTTGAGAGTAGAGAGGAGAAAACATTTCCCTTCGTAGGCAGAGAAGATTCATACTGACATTTTCCCCTTGTTCTGTAAATAGTTTTTGTTAAGAATATTTGATTAGAAATAAATATTTGATTAGATTCAAGTAAAAATTCATGCTTATGTTTTAAATTATACATACAAAAGAGTGAAAATACATTAATGTGGATTTTAAAAGCTTAAGAAGATTAGTTTTATGAGCGTCCAGATGTTTTAATCATTCTTATTTAGTAAAACAGATTTTTTTTTACTTCCTTCTTCAAAGACAGCATCAGAAATATTCACTTCCTTTGTAGAAATTAAAACAACACAACAAAATAAAGGAAAACAACTTACATGATTTATTTTTGATATTTAATACATGATATCAATGTATTCTAAATTCTCTGCTGTTTTATTCTTCCAAAATTAGAAATTATATTGTTTAACTCTCTTGATTTAAAAAAAACACACATTTTCCTACTTTGCTTTAGAAGCTTTATTTTCCTGCTTTGAAAAAAAGTAATAAGGAAATGTATCTGTATTATATTGCTCTCTCTAGATATTATGTTTAATTATATTTTAATACTTGTCATTATTCCACAATTGAAAAATAGAGTTTTGATGAGTTTATAAATTAAGCTTATAAGTTAAGAAATTCATAATGTTTTCTTTTTTTTTTTAATTTTTTTGTAAAGCTAATGTAGAGAAGCTACAGTTACATAAGTAAGATATGAGTACATTTTTCCTTCAGATTTTAAGAGAAAGTTTACATGTGTCAAAATTAATTTATGAGTACTAGATTGGAAAACCTTCAAAGGCAATTTCCTTCAAATTTGTTATCCAGAAAACCAAATTATGCATATAGCCATTAAATAAGTATGTTATTGAAACAAATTTGAATTTTATATTTGAGTCCATATAAGTTTTCTTTTTTGTGGAAGATCCAAGGAGACACAGAATTCATTAGTTACAGGACAATCACAATATTTAAAGTTTTAAAATACACTGAAATTCTTAGCAAAATACAGGTAAAATTAGGCCTCTTATTCACAACTCCAGTTTGGCAGATGTTAATGTGTTGTCACACTTGCTTTATACATATCTCTGGTTCTTCCTTCTTTAGAAATAGTATTCTGGGAATAGCACAGATCTCATCATCCTCCTTTCTGTTTCTCTGCTTCTCTTCCTTTCTAACAATGTGTCTTGCCCTAAAATTGGCATGTTTGGTATCCAGGCATTTTTAGTTTTTGTTTGCTACATTTTTTATGCAACCTTATGCTTTTTGCACAGTATTACTTCAGTGTTTTATACATGACATCTATTTATTTCCATTACATTCCATTCCATTAATTTATTTTTGCATTACATTTATTTAAAATGTTTATTATTCTATTATGTGTATTGACTAGACAACCAAATTTTTTGTTACTCAAAATTTTTTAGGAACAGCCTGAAATAAACACCTTTATAAAGTTCCCTGTATATATGTACAAAAATTTCATTATAAATCATGCCTAAATGTGAAAATACTAGATTCTACAGAACTTACATAAGGTAAAACTGCCTTAACCAAAAGCTGCTTTATGTTCTTTCTATTCCTATTTCCTAGTACATAAGAGTAATTATTTCTCATAGCTTTTTCAAGTTTTATTCTGATCTATCTGATCTTCATTCATCTCAGTAATTGATGATAATTTTTGTATATGGTCTTTGCTCACTTGAATTTATTTTCTTTTATTAGAAGAACTCCTTGTATATTTGGGTACTAATTCATTGTTGGATATATGGGATGCAAATATTTTCTTTCTAGTTTATATGTTTTAACTACATATATATTATTTTGTAACATGTAAGTTTAACTTACATTTAGCAGTTTCTTCCTTTCTTTTTTTGTGTCTCCAATAAGCAAAACTTCCACACCTTTTTCTGAAAAAGTATAATACTACAATTCTAAAAGTTATAAGATCTTCACATTTATTTAACCATAATACAGAAACCCGAATTTATCCCTTGTCTGTATATTTTTATAGAGTGTGAAGATATCTTCATCTGTAGGGGTATGAGGATTATTCTAGTTTATTCTTCTAAACATGCAATTAAAATTTAGAAACTTTCAAAAGTAGTATTTACTTACAAGTAAATAACAAGGCTACCAGTCCTTCACAAGGCAGCTTGAACTCAGGTTTTTAGACATGAGTACTGGTAATATTAGCTTATGCTTTGAAAGTAAGAGGCAATGTGAGATGACTTCGGTTTGATTTTTATTGACAAGCTAGGAAGAGTTCTGTGGGAGGGAGGTTATTTTTGGTTTTAACCATTTTTAAACAGTTGCATTTCTTAAGAAATGTGAATGCTTGATTTAATAGTAAATTTATACTTAAGAGACTGTAACTAGATTTCAAATAATTGCCTTAAAAACCTTTGATTTTGTACATTTTTCTCATTAGATTCTGTGTTTCTGGACTTTAAACTTGGAAGGTCTTTTCTTTTTTTCTTTTTGTAATATAATAGACATGGCTTTGTGGCAGCCATATTAAAAATGGGTAATTTTCCTTATGGTCCCTGTCTTCCTGCTGAGTTGATAATGTTTTGATGTATTTTTCTTTTGCTCTGATGAGAGGTCTGCTGCTGCTGCTCTGACATATTCATTTGGATGAATAATTATAACTTGCACAATGTCAAGCTGAAGATGGTAGGGTTTTGTGCGTCATGACAAGCCTAGTAGCCAGTGCAGGTGTCTCACAGCATGATCAGCAACAGCCAGTGTATTCTGGCTCAGAGGAGACATTTAGAGTGGTAAGAAATCAGTACCAAGGGCAAGGCTGCTGCTACTGTTGCTGCCGTAATGTGTGCCAAAGAGACACAAAGTGCTTTTCAAAGACAAGTATCTAAACATCTCTTTTCAGATATTTACTTCTTTTTTTACTCAGTAAACTCTTTTTCATAGTTTTGAGCATGAAATGTAGGAGCATCTTATATTTTCATCTTATTCTCCTAATATCATATGTGCTGTAAGATGTGTCTTTTAGACTTTTACATACAGGTCAGTTTTGTTGATGTTATTGTCTACAGCCATTTAGAATGTGTTAATGTCATACTTTGAGTGTATAAATGGCATCGTGATGTGTGAGTGGAAGTCATTTTGTTCAGATCAGTAAGCAAAAATTATGACTAATATTATAATTCTATCTGAAAATATGTCACTAAATGCAGATTTGGTGGAGTATGCTTGACACAAGCAGTTGAGACTTGCAGTTTTGGCATGATATAACAGTGGTTTTACTAGTTTTTTTTAAATCATGAAAATCTGATATGCCTTGGACTACTTACAAAATAATATATATGTATATAGTTAAAACATATAAGCTAGAAAGAAAATATTTGCCATCCCTGAAGAAGAGCAAAATTAATGATAAAACTTCTGGTTGATAATTGGATGGTGAATGCAAGGAAACAGTACTGTTACATAGCAGGGAGCAGCAGTTGGGATCCTAGGTTCTGTTTACAGTTCGGCCATTGAGTTGACCGTAATTTCAAACAAGTCTCATGACTGCCCTTGGCCTCAGTGAATGTGGAGTGGCGACGAATTTCTCTGTAATCCAGCTACTTCGTATGTGGAATCAGGAAGAACAGTAAGAAGTTCCAGGTTAGCTTAGGTGAAAAGGTGTCAGATCCTTGCCTGTTTGAAAACTTAAACAAACAAATAAAACCCTCAAAACTACTTAAAGCAAAATGGCAAGTAGCACAATGTTAAAGCATTTGCTAGAAGGTACAAAGTTCTGGGGTCACTCCTCAGTACCAAAGGAACAATAGCAATACTAACAACAAAAATCCCCATCATTGAAAACCATGCACATTTATCATTCCAGATACTCCTTAGATTACATGGGCTTTCATAATAATTGGGTTTACAGTCTTTTTTATTGAATTAAGAATTGGCTTATAACCTAGGAATTGTCATCTGTTTGTATACGTAGGTCTGTCACTTAGGTTTATTAACCCATGTGCTGCAAATTTTTGTTGAAGCTATTCCTAAATATATATATATATATATTTATATATATATTTAACATTTTTATTGTTGTTGTGAATGTGTGGGTAATAGTGTGTATAGGAGGTTTGGTCTATTTGGAAACATTCTTTTGGATGATAAATGCTCAGCTTGAGAATAAAGACCCAATAGGTTGAAGATGGAAATGGTAACTCACTTATGGGAATATTCATTAAAATATAGCTAATCACTAAGAGATTTTGACACTTTTCAGTTAGGAAACAGAGCCTCCTCCTGTTTTCGTGAAATAGAAGTTGGATATTTGAAAACAAACCAATTTAAAAGGTAGATGGAAGGGAGCCTCACAGAGATTTCAGTTGATGAATAGTACCAGAGGCAATGAAACTATATTTTTCAGTGATGCTACGGGGCAGTTTCTGGGTTCCGACTATGAGAGTAGCATTTGCAGCCAGGGGCACACTACTCTTTTTGCTGTTTGCCATTTCTTTATCCAAAGTACAGAGCTTTGTGCCATTACCTTGTTCTGTTTTTAGTCTGTAAGTGCCAAAGAAAAAATTGATATAGCTGAACTTTTTTGTAGGCTAGGTGGCATCCATTTTTGCCTATCTACTAGGCAGAAAGCCAACCCAGCTTATGTTTTGTTAATCTGCTTAATTTTATTTTTAAAAAACAAAAAAGATTATCTGCAGTGTAGGGAGGCTAAGGTAAAGGTCTAGTTTGAATGTAATGTACCCCTGGCAGACTTTTCCTTTTCTTAGTAGACCTGCTCTACTAGTTCTTTGTTAGTTACACATGGCATGATCTTGCTTTATTTTGCACTGTGGGCAGATACCCTTTCAATGAGAAATCAAAACAGTAGCAACTCTTTGAAATGACCAGTGGTGACGTAAAATTATAATCACCAAGTGTAGAGAGATAATAATTTATAGATAATAAATTTATGGCTTGCTTGACAGGAAAAGGTATTTTGTGAAATAGTTTTAGTAATGAATGTAACTTTCAGAAGATATGGTGTACCAATACAGCATGAGAGTAAGATCAAATGAACTGGATATTTAGGAGATTTATCACCTCTTTAAACATACCTGGTAGGAAATCTTGCAATTAATATTAAAATTAAATTTCTTAAAGTTTAATCTCTTAATATTTTCATATTCTAGTGAAGTCCTTTGAATCCCCCAAAGATAAAGATGGTTATTAGAGAATTTATCTGTAAGTATTATAGGGAAGTATAAAAAAAAGCAGAATGGCAAGCAACTGTTGCAAGTACCAGAAAATTATGCTATTAATTTAAGTGTCATCAGAGCACAAAAGATCACATTCTGGGACTATGTGAATGCGTATTAAAATACTGGAAATGATAGTGCTTAAGATGGAGATATTATACTGTAAGATCTGGTTAAGTGAGTGACATTATTACTTCACTTCAGGTATTATGAAAGAAACAAAATGCTTTTAAAGATAATAAGCGTTACATTTTGAGATTGGCAGTGTTCACACTTTTCTGCTTAAGTGCTTTCCTAGTTTAACATAATTTAATAACAGTTATGGGGACTACCTAACATTTTAGTTTCCATATATCCTTCTTACTTTCTCCTTTATATATTTATCTATTCATATACAATTCATAAAATTCCATTCCGTAAGTGGTGATTATGTGAACAATTTACTCTTTTTAGCCTTCTTTGTCTAAGGAATGTTGACATTTTATGTTTGTTTTTAAGTTTGTAATTGTTGAAAAAAATGTTACTTCTAAGTACATCCGTTATGGGCCGGGAATTAAGATGTGTGTTTTTAATATATAGTTTTGGTGAGGTGTAATTATCATGAAGTGAATTAATTTAGTTAATGTGTATCATTTAGTGAGCTTTGATTTCACACTTACTTGTGAAATCCTCTGCACAATCAATAAACATTTCTGTCACATCCACATCACTTCTTTTTTCTTATGTATTGCCTAGTGATACCTTCTGGTCCTCCTGTTGTTGTCCTATTTCTCCCTAGTCCTTTGGTAACTTCATCTGCTTTCCTTCTCTACATGTGTCTTCTAGAATGTTGTAGAAGTTGATGTGGTTTGCATTACAGACCTCTTTTTCTTAGTGGAATTCTTTTGAGACTTAAGACATGTTGTGACATGTCGTACATGGTTCATGTTCTTTTAATGCTAAATACTTAAGGATAGATCATACAGTATCCTGAGTATGAATGTTAGCATTGTTGTATTCAAGACTTGGCTGTTACAAATAAAGCTGCTATATGAATTTCATGTCATTATATAGATATGTTTTCTTTGTTTGGGGAAGAGCCTTATGAGAGGACTGGTTGGATCATATAGGAAATGTATCTTTCACATTTTTAAAAGGGCCAAACTATTTTACAATGTGATTGTGGTGTTTCACACAATAATGGTGAGGCTTTCTGTTCAGCCACCTCTTTGTTGACATTTAGTATGGTATTTTTCATTTTAGTCACTATAATAGATAATGATATCTAAAATGTGATTATACATTGTACTTTGTTAATGAAAGTGTTAAGATTTTTCATCAGCTTGTCATTTTCTTTATTGAAGTACTTGCTCATATTTTCCTGAAAGCCTAAGTTAATGAAGAAAGATACCAGAATGGGAGATTCATTTCTGTTAACATGTCGGTTCACTTCTGTTCACATTGATCTGTAGATTCAATATAATTCTAATAAACAATTCCAACAGAAAATTGTGAAAGACTTAGAGTAGTGGAAATAATTCTGAACAACTTGACCTAAAGGTTTATAAATCTGCAAAATGGAAGATAACTGGAATACAGAATTTAGAAATGGATATAATGCATAGGCAGACAACTGCCCTCAGACTAAGGTTTAGGGTCTTTTCATTAAATGATGCTGCCAAATGATAAACTTTTAACTCAATATTGAAAGTTGACTCACAACAGATGATAAACTTAATGTAAAGACAAACTTCAAAACTTCTCGGAACATTTTGCAGCGTTTTTCTTTCTTTCATTCTGTATTCCTTTTCTTTCTTTTCTCTCTGTGTGTGTGTGTGTGTGTGTGTGTGTGTGTGTGTGTGTGTGTGTGTTTGTATTTGCAGTCTGGGATCAAACCTAGGGACTTTCATATTGTCAGTAAATACTTCACTACTGAGCTACTGCTACTGTCTCTTATCAGTCTCAGAGATTTCTTAATAGTACATTAAGCACAAGGTCCATAAAAGAAAAAAAAGTGGTGATTGGACTTAATTAAAATGGAAAATTTCATAAAAGGTACCATTAGAGAATGGAAAGGAACCATTAGAGAATGGAAAGCTGAGCTACAAATTAGGAGAAAATATTTGGAAATCATACTGTATTTTATATTCAGAATGTATAAAAGCACTCAAAATTCAACAAGATAACCTAACCCCAAATGGACAGTGTTTTATATTCTAGTTACTGAAATGATAAACCTTTTACTTCCATTAAAAGATGTATATAAATTAACTAGTGGATAATGTTTACTAAATACATTTATTCTTAATCCATAGAGAATTGTAGAGAATTGAACTGATATCAGCTGATTTCTTTTAGCTGGGAATCTCCCTCCTTCATTTCCTAATACTACCATCATATGTACAGTCAGCTTCAAAATGGTGCTTCTTAAAAAAAATAATCTCTCTCTCTCCCTCTCAGAGTTCTCCTAATAACTAAGATCAGAAAGCTTCGTAGGGGTCACAAGTTTTATATATGTGTGCAGACCTAGAAATGTGAGCATTATTTAGCCCTGTGAGAGGAACTCAACCAGTGGAGAAAAGAAAACTAGTAAATAAATGCTCCTTATTCCTCTTTTGTGGAGGGGAATTCTAGGAACTGTTTCCACAGCTTCTCACATTAACCCTAGTGACTGGCTTTAAAATACATCCTATTGCTTTCCTTTCTGTACTTCTCTTTCCCAGCTGCTTAAGTTACCCTTTGAGGAGATCTCATACTTATCACTGTTATAGGCTACAAATAAAAGGGGCATAAAACATGATTGGCCAAAATGTACCAGAGATTTATCATCTTAAAGAAAAATGTTAAATGTTTGGTCTTTGATTGCTTAACTAGTTATTTTTTCATTTTAATTGAATAAAACCTACCTACATTATACATGGCTTACTAAGAAATTTAAATTGGTAGGCTATAATAAACTTCTTTTAGATTATTTCCTTGACCCTAGAGAATTGTAATCTTCTGCATAACTGTTACCTACTTCCTTTGACTATACATGACTATTTAAAAAACCATCTCTGTGACTTACGGTCAACTGATAGTGGACTGTAGACACTAACTGCTTAGCAGGACCTGTACTTCCTGTTTGGAGAACAGAAGACAAAGAGTTTCTCCACACTTCAGTAAAGGAGACTCAGGCATGGAGTGTGCAGCATAAAATGGCAAAATTGACAAGATACTGTAATTACATAGGTACCATAGTATTAAAAACTATTCAAGAAGCAGAATAATTTGCTTATGTTTACCCAGACAAATTTTCTGTTGGCTCATGATCTTGGAGTTTTAAGCTTTGCTTATTTGAAACAGTATCTAAAGTTCTTAATGATTCAAAAACTTTCATCCTTTTTTAAAATCAGAAATACATATTTGAAACAGTATAGAGGGCCTTTGATTATTCTTACACTGTTACATGATTTATATCAAAAAGATGTAAATACTCTTATCTTTTCAAGAATACCCATTAGTTTAGAAGAAACTCCAGTTTTTGTTTTAACGTAAAAATGTAATTGTGTTTGAAAATTACTGATGGCTTTACTTTCTACAGAAAATGTCTTTAAGCTAATTGCCATAAAATTAATATCTCAAATATCAGAGACTGAATAAAAGCTAAATTTGAAAAAAATAACTTGCTTATTAAAAAACAGATAAAAGTGAGCTGAGGATGTAGTCAGTGGAAAAGCATTATTTATGAGGCCTAAGGATCAGAGCCATTGTGCAGGGAAAATAGACAAACCAACAAAGAAATAAGAAAAAAGAAATAAAGTTTTTTCATACTTTTTGACTACTTACATCTATCTCTAAAGCTATTTGCTAATAATGTTTAAAAGTAACTTAGTCAAATTATAAATAGCAGTTTATTTAGCTTCATTTGTAGCCAAAAAAGTATTGTAAAGGACAAAATTAGTAAATTAATTAGGAAGCCTACAGAGTGGGAGAAGATCTTCATCAACCATACAACGGACAAAGGCCTCATATCTAAAATATATCAACAGCTCAAGAAATTGAATCACTCCAAAACTAATCTCCAAAGTAACAACCATCCCATTAAAAAAATGGGCCAAAGACTTAAAGAGAGTCTTCTCTGAAGAAGAAATAAAAATGGCCTATAGACACATGAAGAAATGCTCGACATCTCTGGTCATAAAAGAAATGCAAATTGGCCGGGAGTTTGGCCTAGTGGTTAAAGTGCTTGCCTAGCATGCGTGAAGACCCGGGTTCGATTCCTCGGTACCACATACATAGAAAAAAGCCGGAAGTGGTGCTGAGGCTCAAGTGGTAGAGCTCTAGCCTTGAGAAAGTCCAAGGACAGTGCTCAGGCCCTGTGCTCAAGCCCAGGACTGGCAAAAAAAAAAAAGAAAAAAAGAAAAAAGAAAGAAATGCAAATCAAAACAATGCTAAGATTCCACCTCACTCCAGTTAGAATGGCCAGGATCAGGAAACTAATAACAACAGATGCTGGAGGGGATGTGTCCAGGAGGGATCACTACTACACTGTTGGTGGGAGTGCAAACTCGTTCAACCACTATGGAAAGCAGTATGGCAGTTCCTCAAAAGACTAAACATAGAACTCCGCTATGACCTAGCAATTCCACTACTTGGCATTTACCCAACTGTCCAGAAACAAGGACATACTAAACCCACTAGCACAACAATGTTCATTGCAGCATTATTCACCATAGCAAAGATATGGAACCAACCTAGATGTCCCTCAGTTGATGAGTGGATCAACAAGATGTGGTATTTGTGCTGCTGTCAGAAAAAAGGACATCGCCCCATTTGTTAGGAAATGGAAAGACTTAGAAAAGACCATATGAAGTGAAGTAAGCCAGACTCAAAGGAACTTAGGCTCAATGGTTTCCCTCATTGGTCATAATCAGTAGAAACCTTGGGCTCTCCTAGCAGAGATTTGCAATAGAGCAAAACCTTGATACATAAGGCCATATAGTATGAAGCTAATTGAAAGGACCTCTAGGATACTGAAACAAAAGCCATATAATGAATGATTGTTGTCCTTAATGTACTATGTTATCTTTCATCTCTTTTGCTGTCCCTTGGTTATATCATATTGTTACAGTATCTCACTTTGTTATCTGATATATTGGATATATTTGTATTTGGTTATTTGAAATTGGATAGGGAGGGGGGAAACCAAGATGGGTGGTGGGGAGAGGGTAATACGGACCAAGACATGTGAAAGGGTATCAAGGTATGTGAATGAATGCACCTTCTATCTGGCAAATATCATGTAATGCTTTTATTAATTACAGTAAAAATATTAAAAGAAATATATTACCTTTTACTAGAATTATACACATGCTATACTCAATCCATTCTTTCTATATAATATAAATTAATAATGTTATATGTTGACATTTTAAATGAGAAGTTAACTTCCATACATACAGTTTTACATACATCTTAATAAAACACGTTTTTAGAAACCATTTTGATAAAGATATTTAGCATAGTGACAATAAAAATAATCATGCTAGTGCTAATGGAGGTGAAGAATGATGGAGATTTTTTAGAGTCCAATTTTGGCTGAAATGAAACAGAGCTTAAAATTCTAAATGGAGTATATTTTGAGTGAAAGATTATCTCCTGTTGGTAGCATGCCATATAACTTATGCAGCTTTCATCTTTCCACAGAGCTCCTTAGTAAGCATTCATAGTCAGTTCTTGGCAGGATTAGAATCACTGAAGGCATTCTGGGATGTTATGGATGAAATCGATGAGAAGACCTGGGTGTTGGAGCCAGAAAAACCTACACGGAGTGCGACAGCACGCAGAATTGTAATAGGTAGGAAGATAGGCTTTAAAATCCAGGTGTTTTACTTTGTATTATTTATAAAAGGAAATTTAAAGATGACATTTGAAGTCTTAGATGAAAACTTCTTTGTATGAAGTCATCTATTAAAACTTTTTGGAAAAATCCTCATTTCCTATTGCATATTTATGTAAATATTTAAGGTGAAAAGGGCTAGTACTGAGGTGTTTCATTATAAAAGGTGATGATCCAATGGAAGTAACATTGAGAGACAGTGTTTAATTAGCTCTTAATTGGCACAAGAATAGTGGGGCAGGTTATTCAAAATGTATAGTACTTAGAAAAAAAAAACAAAACCTGTGTTAGAAATAATGAAGTCTTCATCTGTGAGAGTTAGACAAGATTGGTGTGAATAGATCTGGGAATATATTCTGTCAAAAATGTAAAGAATAAAAGAGCTTGAAGGTGGACTTTGCTACTAGAGAATAAACAGCACAAAATAAAAAGTGGATGCATTTTATATACTGTCTGTCATCAAAATATGTAATTAATGAGTAAGATGTAGTATAGCAATAAGTAGTCCTTTATTAATATCATATTCTCTTGACTATTAAGTGATTATTTCCATTATAAGGAAATACAAAACCTAAGTCAGTTTTAAAGATTTTAGATATTTTAAAATATATTAGTGTTCACATTAAATACCATAACTAGCTTTAAGCTATCTATGTATTTTTTTACTCTATTTCTTTCTAGTCTAGGGAGATACGATTTTGAAAAGCCTATTTTCTGATGGATACTGGGAAATTCTGATACAAATAAGACTCACGCTAATGAACAAATTTTATCTTTTAACCCCAAAGTCTTACTTGTTTATCTTGGACCAGGGGTATGTGGCAGGGAGTGGTGTATTGTTACGAGAAGAAGAAAGTATAATAACAGCAGTTGTACAAGTAATATTGTTAATTTCCCAATTTAAAAAAGTCTAATAGTACTTAATTTCGAATAATTAACCAAATTATGATATACTTGTGAACAAGTAGATATTAATTATGAAAATGTTTTTGATAGAGAAACGTAGCAATTTATTGTCATGGCCTTGTTAAAATTACTCTTATAGTTTTAAAAATATGTTTGTGTAATGTTCATTAGAAACACCCTAGTTGTTGTTCAGCCTATCTTTAGTTGTGACTTTCCTTCCTGCATGTATTTATTTGCTGTCCTTGAGCCAAGTTTTATACAAATTATTTGAAAGATTTAATGTAGTATTGTACTTTCTGGTGCCATTTAGTTGATGACATTGCTAAAGACTAATAAATTTTTATTCATGACAAAAAAAGTACAGTTATTTACAAATGTTATAGAGGACAACTTTGAGCTCGTCTCATTAAATGTCTATAACTCATACTTTTTAATCCTGATTACCATTTTTGTTGTATTTGTATTGTTTGCATTTACAGTATTGCCAAGATTAATTAGCAAAAGGATTATTTTATAGTATATAGAAATTACCAAAACACTGTTAAAATAAGAATGAAGATCAAATTTATCTTAATAATTACACTATGTAATTTCACAAATTAACATTAGAAACTTGTATTATGGTATATCTAGAATTTGGTGCCAAAGAGAATCAAATTTTCCTGAAATTCTGCAAAATACCTTACTTTTGTTATTAAATGAATAGTTTGTTACAACTTGGCAATTTACAAAAAAATGAAAGAATTTAAATTTTGTTTAAAGTTTCGTTGGACTTAAACATGTTTATTTTTGCCACGTATTATCTTATTTACATTTGACATTTATGAAATGTAAATTTTATAAAGAACATGATGAAATGTAATCAAGATAATTACTTCTTAACATTGTACAATTTTTATTAAAAGCTTTTATCACTGCATAGAAAATTTCCATTGAGCTTTGTGTTTGGGAGTATGTGTGTCAGTCCTGGGGCTTGAACTCAGGGCCTGGGTGCTCTCCTTGAATTTTGTTGCTCAAAGCTACTATCCTACCAGTTGAGCTCCATTTCCAGCCTTTTGATGTTTAATTGGGGATAAAAGTCTCATGGACTTTCTTGCCTGGTCTGGTTCTGAACTGCAATATTTGATTGCAGCTTCCTGAGCAGCAGGAGCCATTGGCACCTGGCATTGAACATTTTACTAGAATAGCATTGACCCAAATACCAATTTTACTTAACTCTATTCGTGTATAAATTTAGATTTCTGTAACTGTAGTGATAATATAAAATTATTTTTTTGTGAAAATATGCCATATTTACCTTCATGCAAATATTTGTTTGTTTGGGTTACTCTTTCTGTAGGGATAGTATGAATTAGGCAGCAAAATATACATGGTTTTATTTTGTGTTGGCTTGTTTAGTGAGCTGTTCCCACTCTAATCTTCTTTTATTTTAGGAAATAATGCATCCATAAACATAGAGGTCGATCCCAGACATCCCACCATGCTTCCTGAGTGCTGCTTTCTTGGAGCTGACCATGGTATGTGATCTGAGAAGTCGGTATTTTGAGCTGAATGATAAAAATCTCTGTGAAACACTGTTAATATATTTTAACTACTTAAAAAATTCTAATGGTAAGGATTTCTCATTTCTGCACTGTATACGGTTTGACATAAAATATGTGATTTAAGATCACAAATCAACTAGTTGTGAAACAAATTGCAGATCAAATATAGTTTTACAAAAAGCAAAAACACTTTTATTCAACTTTTTCTTTCCCCTCCCTGCTGAAGTGGTAAAACCCCTGGGAATTAAGCTGAGCAAGAACATGCATTTGTGGTAGGTAACTTAGCAATAAAATTGTTTCTAAATTTCTATGATCTTATAAACTTTATAGCAGATTTTTTTTCCTGCTTTCAGGGATCCAGAAAATAGTCTCTTACAAAATTTGAAAGATGTTTTAGAAATTGATTTTCCACCTCGTACTATTCTGGAGAAATATGTAAGTTTTATCAGTGCTTTGCTATTCTATGTACTGTTCCATAATAAAATTTAAATGCTTCTCTGCGAAAAACCAGTCTGCAAAGGGAGAGAATTGGAAGATGTTTTAACACAGACCTCTGAACTACCAGTTAACGGTTGCATCAAAGAACTTGTTAACCTTTGATAGGTGGTTTTCAGTGTATTCATGGTCTTCAGCAGTAAAATGATTGATGGCAGACAATAAAGAGAAAAGTCCAAAGTAGCTAATGAGATGTTTAGATTTTCTATGCTATCTGCATATGCAACACTGAAATAAAGTTCTAATTAGTTTGATATAAATGTGAAGGATAGCAATGCAGTTTTTCAAAATGAATAGAAAACACTATTATTGTACAGATAATAAATGTGGAACTGATTTTTGGCAAAGCTGGTAAGATTGTAGAAAATTTAGTGGCCGTAATACTTTTTTTTCTTTTTCTATATTTATTTTTATGAATTTATTGTGAAGCTTAATAATGACTAGGTAATGTTAATTCCTACCTTTATATATTACAAAGACATAATTATGTATACAAGAAAATTGCTAGAACCTAAAAATCTCACCAGCCAAAGAGGGATCTAGTGTAACTATATGCAAAGGGAAAACTTCGTTGGGTGTTAAATAATGATATGACTGTATTTTCCACAATAATTTTCTGAAATTATAGCAGTATAAATCTAAAATTATAAACATTTACTATCATCTGTATTACAAGTTAGTTATTCCTTTGCACATCTTAAACAAATTTACTTAAAACAGTCAGCATTTTTCTTTTGAAGGATTTTACTATGGATTGTGGAATCTGTTATGCTTATCAACTTGATGGTGCTCTTCCTGATCACATGTGCAATCATCCCCAATGTGGACAGCCTTTCCATCAAATATGCTTATATGAGGTAAAACTAGAAGAAATAAGGACAATATCTACAAGATGTTTAGCAATTCCAACACAGGAAGTAGGTGGCCTTGAAATACACAGAACCTAAAATCTGCGTACTCAGGTCCTCCCTGCTTTTTGCTATGACATCCTTTTTCTTCTCTTGGCTTATGTGCATCATTTTGTTTCTTTTGAAAATTAGTTTCTGGGTGTTTTTTTTTGTTATTATTAAGGTGATATTCAGAGGGATTGTTACCTAAGTCAGGGAAAAAGTCCATTTCCTTTTTGGACAATGTCACCTTTTCCCTTGCTTCTCCTACTTGTATCATTTCTTCATCATAGATAGTAAAGAAGTCCCAAAGAATCTAAGAACTTGGAGCCTCTACCCTAAATATATTCATGAATATGAATAAATGTACTCTCCCAGGTGAGCTGGTGGCAGCAATAAAATGAATGGGATTAGCGGACGGGTGATAGCTGATTCTTACAAATACAGTAATCCTTTTTTTTTTTTTTATTGTGATAATCACAGCAATTTGTTCAGTTGATACTGTTTTCTTTACTAGTTATTTACTATATGGAGTCAGCTTTCATCCTGGCTTTTGCCATTTGATATCAGTAGCACTCATTATCTTAGGGTTCAGTTTATCTGATTAACTGGGCATCTATATACAAAGTACCTTCAAGTCGTATAGTGCTTCCCATTCCCAAGAGTCTTCTTTCCTACCATGCCTTTAGCAGTTGGTGTTACCTGCCCTTTACCAGTGGAGAACTTAGGGACACCCATCAGTCTACCTGACATAAAAAGCATTAAGCACCAAGTTTATTTTGAATTCCAAGGGAAAATGTGCTTGCTTGCATAATAATGAATATTCAGAGTTTTAAAAACTAATGCTTTTAATTAGTGGAGTAGATTAAGACCAGAATTAAGGGCTGAAGTTTTCAAAAACCTATGATGTCTTTTACAATATAAAATAAGTGATTAGGATTTATATATGTAAGCTACTTGAATGTACATATATCTGTGTATGTCTATTTGGGGATAAAGTATATAATTATCAGATTTTTAAGTGATTGCATAGTTTTCTTATAAACCAGTAGTTTGCACTTAAAATTCCAATTCTGGTTCCCCGTTTTAGTCTTATTTGTACCAGGACTTGACCTCAGTGCCTTGGATTGTGGCATCACTTTGCTGCTCACAGTTGTTGGGTTTACCACTAGAACCGTACCTCCAAGCCCAGCATTTTGCTGATTAAAGAATTTTACAGGGCTTTCTGTCCAGACAGCTTCAGATCATGAGCCTCTAGGTCTCCACCTCTTGAGTACTTAAGATTACAGGAATGAACCACCAGTAGCCATTTCAGTATAATTATTGCTTGTTACTCGTTCAAAAAATAATCTCTCTCAAGGGTGGGAGTTTGGCCTAGTAGTATAGTACTTGCCTAGCCTGCATGAAGATCTGGTTCAATTCTCCAGTACCATATACATAGAAAAAGCTGGAAATGGTGCTGTGGCTCAAGTGGTAGAGCTCTAGCCTTGAGAAAGCTCAAGGACCGAGCTCAGGCCCTGAGTTCAAGCCCCACAACTGGCAAAAAGAAAAAAAGAAATAACATCTCTAGTAAACTGAAAAGAAAGGAAGACTCCTTTTTGGTGTTATCTGCAATCATGCTGATAGGATTCCTTTACCTTCTTTTGAATTTTCAGTGGTTAAGAGGCCTTCCCACTAGTAGACAGAGTTTTAACATCTTATTTGGAGAATGTCCATACTGTAGTAAGGTAAGCAAATTGTTAATCACAGTTCATAAAATATGCCTAGCTTTTAGTGATATGTAATAGAAACTAGATGTATTGGTTTATATGTTTTAAAATTATTATTATTATTATTTTTTGCGAGTGCTAGTCCTGTGGCTTGAACTCAGGGCCTGGACACTGTCCTTGTGCTGTATCATTTGAGCCACAGCTCCACAAGAGTCCTTGTCTAGATTTGTTAAGTAATCTGAAATGTCTGAAAACTATAGTTTAAACTGTTTCTAGTATACTGTAATTTTATTATTTAGAATGTCTAAAAACTTCATTAAAATGAATTCTTTTTTCTTTTTAAGCCAATTACTTTGAAAATGTCTGGGAGGAAACCCTGAAATAAGAATGTAGAATTTCTGTGAAGAACTGGAAACTTTAAAGTTGTCAAACATATTTTATTTGATATCTTCAGAGAACATATAAAGCAAGGCATACCAATATCAAAAGCACAAGTATGGTGAGGCCATAGTAACGTACATCTTCCTTTGTCTCTTTGCTCAGAGTAAATGGGAAAACTGTAGTCCAAAGTCCTTTAGAACTTTCTAAATCTGTGACTGCCACACCAGTTGTGGAAGTATGTGGATAACAATGTGGAAACCTTGAGTTCTTCATTGTACCTTGGCTGGCAAAATTTTGATAGGGCTCACAAAATGAATTTGGGAATTCCATATAGTCATATTTGTTTGGGAAGCTCTTTATTCCATTCAAAAGTTCTGAAGACTCAGGATGTTTTTGTCTTCTCCTTGTGCTTTTCTATGGAAAAATACACTTTATTAGATTTGTGTTAAATAGATAATGTACATACTCTTAAGAATGTTAAATAAAACTTGTTAACATAGCAACTAAATCAGGTTGTTTGAGTGGTTCTTTTAAACCACGTGAGTAAGCTCTGTCAAATAATTTATAAACTAAAAGTTGATAGAATATGGAAACTGAATTCTCTTGCCAAGATAAACAACAACAACAACAACAACTTGTCTTAATTTGTGGGGGTAAGATGGTCACAACTAGAAAAGTTTTGGCCAAAGATTCCTAAACTTTGCCACATCATGACAACTTGATGAGTCCAGTTTTTTACTTACCAGAGGCTGAGGTTGTCACCAAAACTGTCTCACAGGTAGATGTGGGGTCATGTCTGTTGAAAAGTTGTAGGCACAGGCATAGATACTAAACACACTTAGTTATTTACTTAAATACATGTTTTCTGAGTTGCCAAAGCCCTGGGAATCAGTATTTTGCTTGCCACTTAACCCAGTTGGCCCTGTTTCTGCTTTCCTTTGGGAACCTCTCATTTGTACTATTTGTGAAATCATTTAGAAGGAGGAAAAAAAAACAGCTTATAAAACAAAGCCAGAAATACTTACATCTTCACATTAGTTTCACCAAGAAACAGCTGCTTAAATACCATCATTTTCCACCTCTAAACCTGCCACCCTTCCAACAGCTTTCAGTTCCCTATTCCCTTATTAAAAAGGTCACTGTCGTGATATTCTCAGTTTTAGAAGGTAAAAAAGGATTTCTCTATATATAAAACAAACATGTTTTGAAAGCCCTTAGCTTTCTCCTATTAAATTACTTGAGACCCAGATAACTAACTTTAATCCTACTGTCGGAGAGCTAACAAAATCATATTAATGTAGTTTTCCTCAAGTTCTGTCAAATTTATTCACAAAAGACAAAAGAAGTAGTTATTCCAGCACACAAAGAACAAGAATCATGGCATCAAAACATATTTCTGGGGGCTGAGAACTACTTTCTAAAGGCTTTCTAAACTACTTTCTAAAGCAATATTTATATAGAGAGATTGTATGTGAAAGTAGAAGATAACCACCTGATTAAGAACTGAATAAGAATAGAAACCAAAATCCTAAAATTTCAAGATGAACCATCTACTATATAATCTATAAACTTGGCATCTTGGCAGATCTGGATAACATTAAAATGGAAAGATAGTACACTAAGAGGTCTGACTTAAGAGGAAAGACAGTCTATAGGAGGTAATGACCAAATTTTCTTTACTTGACCACCTACATATTTTGTACATAAAATTTTATTATTTCACAGCCACATACATTTGTTTACACTGTCTGTGACTGCTTTTCCACTAAAAAATAGAGTTGAATCATTCTGATAAAAATATTTTCTGTCCATCTAGCCACATAGGAAAATTTTGTGGGACTACAGAAGTATCTCAGTGATGGAATACTTGCCTAACATGTGAGAGATTCTGGATTTGATCCACAGCACTAGGAGCAAAAACTAAAAATAAAAAATAAAACACACAAAACAAGAAAAAGGAAGTTTGTTGGTTCCTGGCCTATGGTATTTTTCAAACATAGGAAAGCAAAAATTGTTTGGAATCCTCTTGAAAATGGAAATTTTACTATGGAGGTAAAAGTGGACAAGGAGTTGCCTATACTCAAATAAGATGGAAAATCTAGCAGAAATGGATAAATTTCTAGAGACATACAAACTACTTCAGCTGAACCAAACTGACCCACAACACACAAGGAGATTGGAGAAATAATAGTCTTCCAGCAAGAAAAGTCCAGGTTCTAATGGATTCACAGCCAACTTCTATAAGACTTTTTTTTTTTTTTGGCCAGTTCTGGGGCTCGAACTCAGGGACTGAGCACTATCCTTGAACTTTCTCAAGGCTAGAGCTCTACCACTTAAGCCACAGCATCACTTCCAGCTTTTTCTATGTATGTGGTATCAAGGAATCAAACCTGGGTCTTTGTGCATGCTAGGCAAGCACTCTACCACTAGGCCAAACTCCTGGCCCCTATACAAGACTTTTAAAGATTAATTAACACCAGCATACCTCAAACATTTCCATGAAATAGAATTGGAAGGATAACTACAAGCACATTTTATGAAGCCAGCACTACATGCATCCTGAAACCTGGTAGGGACAGAATGAGAAAAGAGAACTATAGACCAATCTCTCTGATGAATATAAATGCAAAACTCCTTTGTAAAATACTAGCCAGACAATTCAGGGAATAATAAAAAAAATTACATAGTATATTGAAGTATGTTTTATCCCAAGAAGCAAGTCTAGTTTAATATTATGCAACTCAATAAACATAATATACCATATGAACAGAGCCAAAGATAAGAATCACACAATAATCTCAATCGCTATAGAAAAAGCCTTTGACATATCCAATATTCATTCATGTGAAAAACTTTGGAGAAGTTAGGAATAGAAGGAACATACCTCAACATGATAAAGGTTATCTTTAACAGATCAACACCTGACATTAAACAGTAAAAAATGAAAACCATTTCTTCTCAAATTTGCAAAGAAGGCCAAGTGGAATATAATCTCTTGCAACAAGGCAAGACAAAGACTTAAAAGGGATTCACATAGGGAAAGAAGTCAAACTGTCTCTATTTGCAGATGACATGATCTTATATCTAAAAAGAACTGAGAGACTTCATCCCCAAGTTCCTAGAGCTGATCAATAACTGGCAAAATTGCAGGATACAAAAATCAACCCACAAAAATCAGACGCCTGCGGGACACGGTGGCTCATGCTTGTAATCCTAGCTACTGAGGAGACTGAGATTTGAAGATCAAGGTTCAAAGCCAGTCCAGACAATACAATGCCAAGAGACTCTTATCTCCAATTAATCACTAGAAAATGGGAAGTGGGGCTGTGGCTCAAGGGTAGAACCATATCCTTGAGCTGAAGAGCTCAAGGACAGCACCCATGCTCAGGAGTAGGGAAGTAGCCTTGAGCTGAAGAACTCAGGGACAGCACCCAGGCTAGAGTTCAAGCCCCATGACCCCGCCCCCCAAAAATCAGAAGCCTTTGTGTATGCCAACAATGTACAAGTAGAGAGATATAAGTCAAGAAATAATTCCTTTTTAAGACTAAAAAAAAAAAAAAACCTTAGACATAAACCTCAAAGAAGCAAAAGACTTCTATAGTGAAAAGTATAAAGTCTGAAGAAGGAAATAGTAAATGACATCTGCAAATGGGATCACCCATGTTCATGGAAAGGTAGAATTAATATTGTAAAAATGACCTTATTGTCATATTGTTAAAGGCAATCTACTACAGATTTAGCATAATCTAATGAAAATCCCAATGATATTCTTTACCAAAACAGAGAAAACAATGCAAAAATTCATATGGAACAACAATAACAGAAGACTTTAATTAGCCAAAGCAATTCTAGGCAAAAAAAAAGAAAAAAGAAAAACATAGGATGAAGCTAAATGAAAGGACCTCCAGGATATGGAAACAAGAGCCATATAATGTGTGATTGTTGTTCTTACATTATTTCTCATCTCTTTTTTGTCCCTTGGTTATTTCATGTTGTTATAGTGTCTTACCTTGTTATCTGGTATATTTTATATATGTTTATTTGTTTATTTGAAATAGGATAGGGAAGGGGGAAAAACAAGATGAGGGGAGGGAGTGGGGGGAGGGAAATGGGGACAAAAACACGAGAAGGGGTATCAATGTTTGTGAAGTAATTCACCTATCTAGCGAATATAATGTAACCCTTCCATTAATTATAATAAAAATATTTTTTAAAAATCCCACAAAAAACAAAAACAAATGATGCTGATGATATCATGATCCCAGATCTCAAACTATGTAATACAGAGAAATAATAACAAAATCAGCTTGGTACTGGCATAAAAACAGATCAGAAGAAAAATCATAATAAGCGAAGTAAGCCAGACTCAAAGGAACTTAGGCTCAATGGTTTCCCTCATTCAGCATAACCAGTAGAAACCTTGGGCTCTAATAGCAAAGATTTACAATAGAGCAAAAACTTGATACATAAGGCCATATAGTATGAAGCTAATTGAATGGACCTCTAGGATATTGAAACAAAAGCCATATAACGAATGATTGCTGTCCTTAAGGTGCTATGTTATCTCTCATCTCTTTTGCTATTCCTTTGTTATCTCATATTGTCACAATATCTCACTTTGTTATCTGATATATTGGATACATTTGTATTTGGTTACTTTAAATTGGACAGGGAAGGGGGGAAAACCAAGGGGGGGGTGAGGGGGAGGGTAATGGGGACCAAGACATGTGGAAGGGTATCAATGTATGTGAATTAATGCACCTTCTATCTGGCAAATATCATGTAAACCTTTTATTAAATACAATAAAAAATATTAAAAAAAAGAAAAGAAAAAGCCATATACTTGACAATTAACATTATTTAACAAGGGAACCAAACAGGTATAAAAATGACAGTCCCTTCAATCACTGGTGCCGAAAAGGTAGGACATCCACATGTAGAAAACTAAAAGTGGATCCCCGTTTGTTATTATGCACCTTATATCAACTCAAAGTAGAACAAAGACTTCAACGTTAGACCTAGAATTTTGAAAACACTGCAAGATGGAGTAGGGAAAACATTAGAATTTACAAGCATAGGTAGGAACTTTCTGAAGACTAGTAGGGACCAAGCAGATACAAGAGACTTGACAAATTGGATTACATCAAAACAAAAAGTTTCTGCACAACAAAGAAAATAGTTACTAAAGAAAGACAGCCAAGCCAGGCGCCAGTGGTTCGGGTCTGTAATCCTAGCTACTCAGGAGGCTTAGATCTGATGATCATGGATCAATGCCAACCTGTCCATCAAAAACCATGAGACTCTTATTGCCAATTAACTACCAGAAAGTGGAGCTAGCCTTGAGCTGAAGAGCTCAGGGATAGTGCCCAGACAAAGACCAAATAAATAAATAATTAAATAGCCGACAAACTGGGAGAAAGTCTTTATCAGCAGAGGCCTAACATCCAAAATATACAGCAAATTCAAAAAATTAATAGCCCCTCTCAAACGAATCAATCAATAAATGGGCAAAGGAGCTTAAGACAGACTTTTCAGAAGAAGAAACGAGAATGGCAAATCAACATAAAAGGAAATGCTCTACATCCCTAGCCATAAAGGAAATGAAAATGAAAACATCTTTGAGATTCCACCACACCCTAGTTTGATTGGCCAACATTAAGAATTCAAACAGCTGGGGTGCCAGTGGCTCACACCTCTAAGCCTACCTACGCAGGAGGCTTGAGATCTGAGGGTCAGGGTTCCAAGCCTGGGCAGAAAAGTACATGAAACTATTATCTCCAAGAAACTACTAAGAAAAGGCTGGAAGTGGTGCTGTGGCATAAGCAGTACAGCACTAGACTTGAGCACAAGGAGGCTCAGGGACAGTACCCAGGCTCTGAGGCCAAGCCCCTGGACTAGGAAAAAAAACTGTGTGTGTGTGTGTGTGTGTGTGTGTGCGCGCGCATATATATCCAAACAACAACCAATATGACGTATGGGTAAGAAGTAACCATATTAGTGGGCTGGGAGTTTGGTCTAGTGGTAGAGTGCTTGCCTAGCATGCACAAAGACCCGGGTTCACTTCCTTGGTACCACATACATAGAAAAAAAGCCAGAAGTGGTGCTGACGCTCAAGTGTTAGAGCTAAGAGGAAAGCCTAAGGACAGTGCTCAGGCCCCGAGTTCAAGCCCCAGGACTGGCAAAAAAAAAAAAAATAATAACCATATGATACAGTTGGTGGCAATGTCAACTAGTACAATCACTATGTAAGGAGATTTGTTGGTTCCTCAAAAAACAAAACATGGAAATATCCTCTGACCTAGCCATAACACTCTTGGGCATCTACCCAGATCATTACAAGTCAGGATATGGTAAAGACACTTGCATTTCCTTGTTCATTGCTGCAATATTCATGACATCCAAGTTATGGAAACAGCTCAGATGTTTTAGAACAGTTGTGTGAATTAATAAAAATGTGACATATATACACAATGGGATTTTACTCATTCATTAGAAATAATGTCATTTGCAGGGAAATATATAGACCTAGATCCAATCATGCTAAGTGAGATAGGTTCAGTTCAAAGACAAACTGCACTAGTCCTCTCAGATGTGGAAGCTAGATATAAAATGTTATTGGACATGATAATCGATCCAGGACTCTGAGTTCACACACTGACAAAAGGAGGATACCCTTAGAGGAAGAGCATAAAGGTGTAACTTCTCTGAACATTTCAAATGCCATTTGTTGTTACTTTTCTTTGTTTTTTTGCTGTGAGATTGTTTTGGGGGACAAAACAAGGTGCAAAAAGGAGGGAGGAAAGGTGAGCAAATGCTATTATTCTATTCAGTATACAATATGGGAAAAATGAACTATATAACTTGGAGAACTGGAGAACAGGGAATAATTGGGTGACACTGTCCAGAGCAAGAACTGTACACAGTATCTGAATTATGAAAAGGTACGTTAGCAAAAATACAGCTGTAAAAAAAAAGTATTAAAAACTTATTTTTCTAGGCTTTTACTGTTGATCTTAAAACAAAAGACTACTTCGGTATGAAAAGTACTCTAAAATACATATATTCAAAACTCAGAGGTCACAGTGATTCAATCACTATGATAAATTGATAAAGTCAAAACTGAAAATATTTTTAATTTGATGATAAATATGAAAACAAAAATAATCATCTGTAGAAAAACAAAGATTAGAAGCAAATCTTGAATGTATCCAGAAAGATACGGTTGTAAGTCATCTGTCACTGTGACATAATAGCTGTATCCTGTTGTAAGGGTAGGACTGTTTCTACTCTCCATTTCAGAGCTTTCAGCACAAGGTCTCCCAGCCCTGATGCCTCCAGCTTTGTGGTAAGATAAAATGTTATGGCAGGAATTCATGGTAAACTGCCCCACAGCAGCTATTGAAATGAAGGAAATGAAGTCCCAATATTCCTTGAAAGGGTACTCCTGCCATAACTTCTGACTTCCTCTCTCTATGCTCCAGTCCTCCAAGGTTTCACTACTTCCCAGGAGCACTGTGGGCTGGGGAGACTAGGGAGAACTATCAGTCTGGAAGCGTGGCTAGAGAGTATTCAATGTACATTCATGACAGAAGAATTACCACTATACTAGCAATGAAGGGGAGTCTCATTATCCTCGGTCTACAGAAATAAAAAGGCCCTACAGGTAAAAACACTACACCTAGAAGCCACCCATATGTCCTTCTGTGGAGTCCTCGTACTTTAGAATACTAAGCAGCTAAAAGAAATAACAATGACACATGCAACCCTTGAATCTCCACTAGTTATATACTGCAGAATTTGATTGTTTTCCCTTTTAATTTTTAAATTTCAATTTCATACACAAAATCATTAAAACTATGTATTTATGGAGTAGTATGTGATATTTCTTGGTGAAGTCTAGTATTTTCTACAGTTAAGATCTTATCTGAGCCAGGTGTGGTGACTCACGCTTGTAATCCTAGCTACTCAGGAGGCTGAGATCTGAGCACTAAAGACAGCCTGGGCACTAAAGATTGTGAGACTCTTAGAAAACAGAAGTGGAGCTGTGGCTCAAGGGGCAGGATGGTAGCCTTGAGCTGAAGAGCTCAGGGACAGGGTCCAGGCCCAGAGTTCAAGCCCCATGTCAGACCAAAAAAAAAAAAAAAGTCCTATCTGCAAACGGTGACAAGTAAACTTGTTTTCAATCTGGGTGTCTTTTTTTTCTTCTCCAAATTTTCTTGCTATGATTTTCAGTACTAGTTGCATGAAAGTAGTGATTTATATGACATGCTGGAAATGACAAAATTATATAGAGACAGAACAAGACAGTGCTTTCCAGTGTTTAAGACTGGGGAGAGATTGTGACCACAAAGCAGCACAGAAATTTCCTGGTGGTCATGGAACAATCTGGTGGAATGATGGCGGAGGTTACTGTAGACATGCGATAAAACCTGTTAGGAATGTACGTGAGTCAGTGGAAAAATTACTGGTATCCAAATCAGGTCTGTATTTTATAGTAGTATACCAATGTCAAGTTTTTGGTTTTAAAACTTGTGCTGCTGTTAAGTGAAATTTTTTCATTGGGGGAAAAGCGCATAGGAGTTTTATCATTTTTGCAGTTTCTGAATCTACAACTGCTTTTGTGCTTTTTTTTTCTTGTGCAATGGATCAAACTATTTTAAGGAAAGAAATGGAATATAATCCAGCGCTCTCTCACCAATAATACAGTAAAGGTGAAATAAAGATTATTGTTAGACAGGAGAAGAAAAAATAGTGAGGACCACAAAAGTTTGGAAAATGTTAAAACTAATAAAAATTCATTAAACCAACATACAAAGAAGTGCCAGGCTGACACTGTGGATACACAGGATGTTAGGATGCCACTTTTCTCCCTTAAAACCCACTTTCAGACAATATATTCCTAATCAAAATCCTATTGTGCTTCTTCTCCACAAGCTGGTTCTTAACTTTTGGGGGGATAAGGACTTAAATGTCTAGCAGATTCTTGAAAGAAAATGATAGAAATACTTACATTCTTAGAATTTGCTGTAAAACTACAATAACTGATGCAGTGCGGTACTGATGACAGAATGGAAGAAAATTAGAGTCCAGAAACAGGACTGTGTTTACATATTTCCTCTCCTGCTCCTCCTCCTCCTTTTTTTTTTTTTTTTGCAATACTGGAACTTGAACTCAAAGCTTTTACATATAGTCTTAGAATTTCTACGTTTTGTTACCAAGCAGTATTTTGTCTTTAATTTTGCAAGAAGGAACCTATAAACAAACCCATTTAAAATGGATTTACTGTTTATAGTAAAAGAAGTATCTTTCTTTGGGTCAACTTGTATGTTTGTTGGTTGAAGCTATACGTGATATGCTTATTCATTTTTAATATGACTGCCAAGAAGTGCTCAGTTTGATTCACATCCAGAACATGCATTCATTTTTCTCAAGTACAGGGGGCAAAGGTGGAAATATTAAATTATCCTGTTTCATATTCTAAACTACTCCAAATAATTTGAGGGGAAATAATGGGATATAAATCATGTAAAATGTTGGCTATTTCTACAATTTTCCTTCTAGATATAAATATATATATGTTCCTGTCCAATTAGGAAGGATTTCTGATGCTAGCAATGCGTCCTCTGTCTACCCAAATGATCCAATGATGTAAAAAATACATTATTTACCATTGCAAAGATATGGAACCAACCCAGATGCCCCTCAGTAGATGATTGGATCAACAAGATATGGTATTTATACACAATGGAATTCTATACTGCCATTAGAAAGAATGACATCGCCCCATTTGTAAGGAAATGGAAAGATTTGGAAAAAGTCATATTAAGTGAAGTATGCCAGACTCAAAGGAACATATGTTTAATGGCTTCCTTCATTGGAATAATTAGTACACATCTAAGACTTACCTAGCAGAGGATTACAGTAGCTCAAACTCTAGATATACAAGGTCATATAGCATGAGGCTAAAAAGGATCTCCAGGATATGGAAACTAGAGCTTTATCTTGTAGATTTGCTGTTCTTAATGTACTATGTTATTTCTCTTTTGTTGCCCTTTGGTTAATCTCATATTGTTACTGTATCTAACTTTGTTACCTGGCATATTGTATATATGCTTATTTGATTATTTGAAATAGGAAAGGGAAGGGGGAAAAACAAGATGATTGGGAGGGGCTGGGGAGAGAAAATGGGGACAAAAACATGAGAGGGGGTATCAATGTGTGAGAAGTAACGCAAGTACTATCGGCAAATGTAACTGTAACCCCTCTATACATTACAATAAAAAATACATTATTTTAAGATACAATCCACTGACAGAGAAACCCTTTTCATTGTAGGGTTAGATGAAAGGAACCAATATAAAGATTGAAAGAAAGGAGAAAAAAATCAGATACGTATACAAACGTTTCTATGCTGTTCTTTTCTACAGTCATTGGTTTGGGCTACTTTTGCTTTATCACCAGGATAAATGTCCATTCTTATTTAACAACATTGTACAATCTTAGCCCTTAGAAAACATAAAATGTCCTTATTTTCAAAGAGCATATTTTTTTTTGCCAGGCCCTGGGCCTTGAATTCAGGGCCTGAGCACTGTCCTTGGGCTTTCTCAAATCTAGAGCTCTACCACTTGAGCCACAGCACCATTTCTGGATTTTTTTTGTAAGTATATGGTACCGAGGAATTGAACCTGGGTCTGCATGCATGCTAGGCAAGCACTCTACCATTAAGCTAACCTCACGGCCCAAAGAACATATTTTAATGAGGCATTTAAAAAAAGAAAGAAAGAAAGAAAGAAAGAAAGAAAGAAAGAAAGAAAGAAAGAAAGAAAGAAAGAAAGAAAGAAAAGAAAGAAAGTCATCTCCCCACCAAGACAACAACAAAAAAAAGCCCCAACCAGCATCCCCTCTCACCTGAGCTGATTCCTGCTTCACAGACTCCAAGAGCTGCTGTTCCTTCATTTTCCTAGAAGTTGCAAAGGGCTCAGCACTTCTTTCACTGCGGACTTTTGCTGCTAATTTAGGTTGCTTTGGAATGACTTGTTTTGTTGCATCCTTTGTGGAATCAACCTGTTGGCACAGACCATAAGATGGAGGGAAACTTTGGACAGTTCCTTAAAAAGTGCATTCATTGCAAGTTCAGAAATGCTAAACTTGCCTTAGTTTTCTATCACTGAGGTGTGTCTAATTAATATGAAAGACTACAGGAGCTTATGATATTGCCACACTTTTACACAGGTAGTTTAACCTTGTAAGATAGTAACAGTTTGTGTCATCTAGAGCTGTATACCAGTACAAGAGGTTAACTGAGACAAGCCTGCTGCCTTTGGGTTTCTTTTTCACATTGTGGTGATATCTGGAGAATGACTGACTCTCAATAACCTAGAAGTAGACACAGGAATCAAAGGGCAGATCCTATGAGCCATCTGGGAGATTGAAAGCCAGTGAAGGTTCTTATGTGAAGTATTTGTTCACCAGCTTCATGTTTACAGCAGCTGAGACTGCTGACACCTTCTTTTTTTTCCATGGGTTAAATAGGGAGCAGAAGACAGGAACAGCACAAGGGGAAATAATGGAGTAGCCAGTGCCAAAACAGAGAATGAATTACACTGGCTGGGCAACAGAGCCTTAATTTGTAGTCTCTCAATGTTTAGCTTCCATTGCCAAGTGTGTTCATTCCTTCCCTTTAAAATATACTGGTGTTTGGTGGCTAGTTCCAAGTTGTCACAACACCCTTCTTTATTGTTACCTCCTCCCAGATGGATCAAAGACCAGCCAAACCACCACCTTTCAGTAACCTGCAAATTGGAAGTTCTGCCTATCACTCAAGCCTCTTTAATGTACCACTCAACTCTCTCAAACTATTGGGAAGACTGATGGGTCCCCATCCCCAGGGCCTCTCTTCCTCTGACGTCCCCTTATAAATGCACTTCCAACTACTTGTGTGGAGCCCAGGACTGGCACACACCATCTCTTCCGAAATGCTGCCTTACTAAGCCTTGGAACAATATGACCTGAATCATTGAAGATTAACTGGCTGATTTTTTTCTCTACATCTTTATTGAGATACAATCGGCTAAACTATCATATACGATGCACAATGCAATGTATGTATGTATATATACACACATTTATGTATTATACATTGTATAATATCACCATCAAGTTAATGAGCACAATCATTCCATCTGTTTCTTTAGATGTTAAGTACATGATGCATTTTTCGGGACATGATAGCTGTAGTCACTGAGCAATACATTAGACACTGATGACTGATTAATCTTAAAACCCAAAAGATTATGCCCTTTGACTAGCATCTCCCTATTTTCCCCTAGTAACTACCATTCTATTCTCTGTCAGATTTGTTCTTTTAGGTGCACATGTATGTATGTGATACTATACAGTTTCTGTCTTCCCTTCCATGACTGTTTTATTTCACTTAGTGTGAAATAATCCCATCCTCCAGGTTCATTTATGTTGTCAAAAATGGCAGATTTCCCTTCATTTTTTTTTTTTTTTTTTTTTGCCTTTCTTGGGCTTGAGCTCAGGGTCTGAGCACTGTTCTTGGACTTTCTCAAGGCTAGAGCTCTATCACTTGAGCCTCAGCACCACTTCCGGTTTTTTTCTATGTATGTGGTGCTGAGGAATTGACCCAGGTCTTTGTGCATGATAGGCAATCGACCCAGGTCTTTGTGCATGATAGGCAGGCACTCTACCACTAGGCCAAACTCCTGGCCCTTCCCTTCATTTTTATGACTGGAGAACATACACACACACACACACACACACACACACACACACACACACACCCCCTATTCAAGGGATAATAAGTTCTCCTATCTTAGTTACCATAAATAATACTAAACTGAACATAGAGAGGCCCAGTACTCTTAGAGATACCATAATTTCACTTCCTTTTGATATATGTCCAAAAGAAGTATGGCAGTATGGCTAGTTTATACAATACTTCTATTTTTAGTTGAGATATTATGATTGAGGTTTTTAGAAGTCTAATGTACTATCCATTGCACAGCAGAACCTATTATTGAGGTTTTTAGTAGCTACTATGTGTTAAGCACTTAAGATACCGGTTTTGCCCTGAGAGCTTCAGTGCCCTATGAGGCTTTCTGGAGCTGATGTCAGCTGCCCTGCCAAGGTCCAAGGTCACCTATTGCTGATAAACACAGTCATACACACAGGAGGGTTCTGTTTTGAAGAAAGCCTTTAAAATAGTTAAGAATAAGGTGGAAAATAAAAACTAAGGTAGAATAGCAATTCTTTTTTTTTTTTGCCAGTCTTGGGACTTGAACTCAGAGTCTGAGCACTGTCCAATGGATTTCTCAAAGCTAATGCTCTATCACTTAAGCACCGCTTCCAGCATTTTCTGTGTGTATGGTATCAACGAATCAAACTCAGGGCTTCATGCATGCTACACAAGCACTCTACCACTAGGTCACACTTTGGGCCCTAGAATATCAATTCTTAAACTTTCCTTATCCTCAAAGACCTGAACATAAATAGAGAAAATGTATCAGGCATTCTACATAATCAAACAGGACACTATTAATGTGTCATTTTCAAAGCAACTCTACTCAAATGAAGTAGTAATTTGTAATGTTCCATCCCTGTTTCTTACTGATCTACAAAACCAAAGATACTTCAGACTCCTAAAATCAACAAAGCTATAATGCGCTTCTAATTGGGAATTTTGAGAAGGCTCAGGAGAGAATTTTTACACCGTGAAGTTGCATAGAAAGATTCCTTCTGGGGCTGGGAGTTTGGCCCAGTTAAAAGTATCCAGGAAGGCAGATTATGGCCAAATATCCACACTATTCCACTGGGGACTGAGACACCATCAAAAGAACTTAAATGGATAAAAGGACTTACTGGCTCTTGGGGTCGGGGGGGGGGGGGGAGGGGGAGAAGCACCTTACTCAAACTTAGATTTGCCTTCACAAACATTGTTTTTCAACAGATGAGAGAATTTTATAACTTTACCTCAATAAGTAAACATCATCATCGTTTTCCCCTCTGAGTTTTTAACATTAAGTCTCAGTAGAGTCTGGAAGCCTGGCAGTGGTAGTGGATGAGTGAAACTGCCACAGGCCCTGACAATAGTCCTCAGGACTTGGGGGAGGGAGGGAAACACAACCCTCAGTCCCTCAGTTGGTGGCCTAAATGAGTTCAGCAGCCCTGATCAGGAGTCTTCTCTTTGGACTGACAATGTGACTGACTATAGGAGCTGCCAGAACTGCCACTGAGTGATGTCAGCTTACATGCCATCATTTTGACTGAGGCAGGCAACCCCAAGATTTGCTTTTCAGGAAAACTATCACTGTCTGTACTATCTTGATGAAAATTCATTTCCAGTAACAGTAATAGAAGACTTTAAAAGGAAAACTCCATTGATAGGCAACAGTTTGTGATGCCTAGTAAAATTTCTTATTAGAAAAATACCTCACATTTGTTTTACAAAAAGATGCTACAAGTTTGCTGAGGCTTTTGTGGTAGTATGCACTTTCTAATCCCAAACCAAATCAAATATTTTGTTTGTAGTACTAAATTTCCCTCTGTAAGTTTTACTTAGGCTGAACTAGATAATAGTTCACCATTGGTGGCTCCTGGCCTATAATCCTACTTACTCAGGGGGCCACACAACTGAAGCATTGCAGTTTGAAACCGGCCCTGGCAGAAAAGTCATTGAGACTTATCTCCAATTAACCAGGAAAGTGATGCTGTGGCTCAAGTGGGAGAGTACTGATCTTTTGCACAAAAGCTCAGGGATAGTGCTCAGGCTCAGAGTTCAAGACCCAGCACCAAAAAATAAACTCTTGTCCTTTGAACAATGAAGTATAAAAATATTTTTATCTATATAGTGTTTCTGTTTCACTGATTGCTTGGTAAGTATCTGTGTACAAAATGAGTTCAAATTTAGTATATTATTATAGCAATGCACATAACAAGAAAACATTTTATTAATAAGAAGACTGTAACAAAATGCAAGAAATTTGAGGCCATGTGGTTGGAAGCAATTCTGAACTCTAAAGCTTTTGATGTGTTCCAGAAACAATCTATTCTGGAATCCTTTTTCTGTTTGACTCATTCAGTCTATTTGAAGTGTATGATGAATTGTATATTTGAATTTTATACTGAATCACTTCTGTTATCACAAGGTCACCTTTGACCATTTTCAGGTTTGATTTTTTTGGACATTACAACATCTGTGAATTTTAAAAATTAAGGTAAATATAGTGTAGATCAAGTTGTATATTATCATTTTAAAATATATGTATGCACTTTAAATACTAGCAAAATGTCATTGATGACTAAATATTGTTCTGCTGTAAAATATATCTTAATTAGGATGATCACATTGCTAACAGAAATCATGGTCTAAAGAATGAATATTATTCTTAAGTGTTTTTACTCACAAAGTACTCTAATCAAAAGTAATAAAATATTTTTAATGGAGACTCATTGGAAGACATGTTTTATGTTCTATTATCTGCATATAAAATGGTTTAACAACAAACACCCTTTGAATTTGATGAAACTGAAAATTCTGGTGGATAATAATTAGAATTTTATATCAGAGGATATAGTTATTGGATTTTAAAATGACTGCTTTTATATTTCAATTAAGTTTATGAAAGTAAAATACTACAAAAAAGTAGAAAACTCTTGTTAAATGAGTATAGATAAAGTTGTGACCATTACTGCAGGGGGAATGCTATGTCAAGGAAATGGCTCTTTGTTTTGTTGGAAAAGGGATAAAAATACAAAAGTCAATAAAACTGTTAAAATAAGGCTCCGTAATTACCAAGATCAAAATCCAGTGGCTTTTTATTAAACATGAACTTTTGTTCTGCCTCCTGCAATACGTAAATAGTGCTGACAATTGGTTTGTGAGGCACTTGCTACAATAAAATGTAATTGTATCATGAGAGAAAGGTGACAATCAGGAGATCATGAAAAAATTACATATTCTCACTGGTAGTTAATTAGCCATGCAAAACCTCCTCAAACAGATATTCTCTTCTATTAGGAATGATTACTATGCAGGCCTACAGATGTCAATACCACAGTCATTCAAATACTTCTTTTCCTACTAATTGAAGGTTGTAAAGCTCTGGTGCCAAGGTTTTGCTTCCAAAGAGCTAATTTATGACTAGAAGGATATTTTATGTCTTCAGTTGCAGCAGCTACAAAATTCAGCAAATCAGAACCATCTGTGCACTGATACTTGACTCACCACTCATCTAGCAGCCTATCAGTCACATTAGTTTGTATCCTGCATTCTTGGCTCGTGAACATTTGTGATGATCCAAAGTTCATAAGAAATATTAAAAGTGAATGACATTTTGACCCTACCTTATTGTACATGAATGAGGAAAAGCAGTCCCCCCCCTTTTTTGCATATGGATAGCATCAAGGAAATATTGGATGTTTAGTTGCCTATCCAATAATGCAGCTAACAGTAGTCTCAAATTGACACCATCCTCTTCTTAAGTACAATTGAAATTCTTTGTTTAAAGTTTTATCCATTTTCCTTAAAGTTTCTCTAAGGGAGACTACTGCAAGAGGCAGAATAATGGAAGAAATGTGGCAGATTTTTTTTTAAAGAAATTGTTTGTATAGATTGAGCTATCTGTATGTACAGATAATGCCTAAGATTATTATCCAGCCCTCTATTATGCTCCCACTGGTAGGCAAAGCAGAGTTCAGTAACTAAAGAAAACCCAAAGAGAAAAGGGACATAAAAGTTCTCATGAAAACAAGTATTAACCTTAGCCAGGTGAAGTCAGTGACTGCTTTATTTCTTTAACAATACTCAATAGGCCACAGATCCTACTCAAAGAAACAACAGGTCAAAAGAATTTACAACCCACATCTTAGTGCTGAATTAAAAAGGAAATAGGAATTAAATATAATAAACAAGAAATTGATGTGAAAGAGTTTTGAGACCAAAAACGTTCAACCAAGGCTATCACAAGGATCCCAAGGGATTATTCTACTTACTTTTTGATTGATTGGAGTAAGATCATTTATACTTAGTTCTTTAGTGGAAAAGTCTAGTGGTCCTAAGCATATTCCATCTGGGTTGAGAAGTTTCTTGAGCTTTTGATAGTTTGGCTTTTCATTATAAGCTAAACTATGAACACATATCAAAAATTGGGCTATTTCACCTGCAAAGTATTAAATTTTTGTTATTCATAATTAGAATTATCTAAACTCTAACAACTTTACCGCTTATACATACACACTCCTGACTAAACTAAAAATGAACAATTCAATAATCACTTAAAAATTAATATTCAAGGGCTTAGAGTTTGGCCTAGTGGTAGAGTGCCCACCTAGCATGCACAAAGGCCTGGGTTCAATTGCTCAGTACTACATACATAGAAAAAAGCTAGAAGTGGTGCATTGGTTCAGTAGTAGAGTTCTAGCCTTGAGAAAGCCCACAGACAGTGCTCAGGCCCTGAGTTCAAGCCCCAGGACAGGCAAAAAAAGTATTCAAAAATGACTGAAATATAGTAACTTGGAGATCTGATATGATGGGACAAATTGGTATTTTTTTGCATATATTTGTTGATATGTTTGATTTTGAGAGGAAATAATTTTAATAATTATAGTGATTTTAATTTTTAAGGACAATAAAAATGATACATTAGACATACTAGACATGTCAGATATTTTTGGCATTTTAGGATTTTGAACTCAGGACCTCAAGCTTTCAGGCAAATGCTCTACCACCTGAACCACAATCCAGCCCTTCTGATGTTTTTTTCTATATTGAATTTTCCAAATATTCTGCTAAACTGTTACTTTTATAAGCCTTCAGACTTCGAAGGCAAAAAAAAAAAAAAAAACCCTGCAAATTTGAACTAATGCTTTCGCTTTGAGATATGGCAGTGCAGTTAGAAATAACCTGATTCCATATTTTAACTACAATTGATTTACACATATTGTAATCCTCCCTTCATTCCTGTATGCCGGGCCAGAAAATGGAATTCACAGCATCAGTGCTTTAGCTGGACAGGATGAGGAACAGCCACCATTTTTTTCCTTGTGAGATAACAGTGACCGATCTTTCTCTAAAGATGCCACAGACCTTTAACTTACTTTTAGGGAGTTTTGTTTTGTAATGGTGGGGATCGAAATTAGGTACTAGGCATATGCTCTACCACTGAGCTACACTTCCTAAACTATCAGTTTTTATGTAAAACCAAAACTAGAACCTAAAGTTAGAAATATAGGAATACATTACAATACTTATGGTTTGCATTTTTGTTTTAGGTGGTAGTTAATATAAACCTGAGACAGAAGTAGAAGTAATATTATCACACCACTTAAAAGCTGGTAGGGTTTCATTCGTTCTCAGCAAGGTTTAGATATGCTTTGCATTTTCAAATTCACTTTTCAATATCCAATTCTAATTACTGACCCAAATGTGAGTATCCCTTGCCTTTTTGCTGAGGCACTTATGTTCCATGATGGGGAAGCCTAGGAAGCTTTGTGTACTGGCAGGAGGGATTCTTCCCTTCCCCTCCAGGCCTGCCTCCATTCAAGTGGAGAAATGCACAGGCCTTGGGTTTCACTTCCCATAGGGAACATTTCCCAAAGGAAATATCCCTTTCTCTCTGTTCAAGCCAGAGCCACCATTTTAGATTCAACAGTTTAGAGGATTTTCTTTTTGGTTTGTTTTTAGAAACATAGAAGTAATATGCTTAAAAAGAGAACTATTGAGACTGGGCTTTTATTCTTTTTCTGGACAATGTAGTAATTACGCATATATATCAAATGCTTATCTACCATTCAGTCAACCAGATCTCTACTAACTAGCAAGCTCTGCTGCTTTATCGCCACATTTATAACTGATGTTTCCTGGAACCTCTCAGGGGACACCCAACTGCTGAAGGGATGATAAAAAAGAGGAAAGAGGATATTCACTACCACTAACACCGTTGTTATTTGGTCTTCTGGAAACTGGTAAGCTACAATTGGTACCTGTTATGATTCTACTAACTAGAATATCCCAAATGGAAAGCAGAGATATTTTGTTGAGAACAAATCACTGATCTAAGACAAGGGAAAACTCCTGGCACTCCACCAACTGATTGCAGCTGTGCTGCAGAGCCTTCATGGGACTGAGGTCTGCAAAAATGAGGTACCCAGTGAGGTAGTAGAGGGAGAAAATGAGAAGACCCACGTCCATTATAAATTTATTATTATGAACTTGAAGCTTAAAACTATTGGGATGTAGTACTAGGATATAGTATTGTGAAGTTAGACTTGCAAGATCCAGATTTATTATATCAAGTACATTTTAAAATTTGCTAGCCTATTTCCAGAGCTATAAAACAAAAATGCTTCAAGTAGTATGTAATTGTGATATTCTTGAATCATCTGCTTTTCAAAGCTAGTGCAATATTAAGTATCATTATTGACTATCATTTCAAGAGATAAAAACCTGTGAAAGTATTACAATGAGTTGGGCATGCATACTTGCAAACTTCTTGACTGTTTCATTTCATAAAATGTCTTAGGAGCCATTTATAAATCAGTTCTTTAATTCTCAAGATTGTGTTGCTTCTACAAACAATTGCCTAACAATATAACTTCTCTTAATTTTAAAGTTTCAACATTTTGTGCTCTTGAAGTAGTAGAAATCTGCATTATATATACAGTAGCATAGTACAGATTCATACAAATAGTTTGTACTAAGTGGAATGAGACACTGTTCCTATAAATGACTCTATGTCTCATATGACTTAAGTCTTATTTCAATAGCAGAAAGAAACATTTGTCTAACACAATACTGGGCACCTGGCTTTCTTTTCTAATGCTAAACAGAACAGTTACTTTTAGTTGCAAGAGAGACCAGAAAACCAAGGTAAATATAAAATCTGAAAAGAAAATTAAATCTCATCTCTTTCCTTCTGTCCCACTGAGCTAAACATACTATTACAAGGAAAAAAAATATCACTAAGACTTTTAGCCACAAGGAACGTTGTCATCTTGCTCAAGTTATTTAATTCAGTTACTGAAACAAAACTTCCACTTTTCGTCACTTTCCTCTCCGTCTGGTCCATCCACTGAAACCAAGTGGAATGCCAACGACTTGTGGGGACAAACAAGGGACTTAGGAAAGGCAGATGAGACAAAGAACAGGTGGTTCCTGTCTCACTTTTGTCCCAAGGGACAGTTCCGGTTTCCAGTTAAGGAAAGGGTATGAGTTTAACTGTAAGACAGTTTACTTCTACTTTTGGACTCACTGGTAGATACTGATGCTCTGTGATCTCAACTGGGGAGCCTGTGCATCTGTTTAAGAAATCAGTTACACTGGGCACTGATGCCTATAGCCTATATAATCCTTTTTGCTCAGAAGAGTGAAATCTAAGGATTGCAGTTTGATGCTAGCCCAGGAAGCAAAGTTCATGAGATTCTTATCGCTAATTAACTACCAGAAAACCAGAAGTGGTGTTGTGACTCCAAGTAGAAGAGTGCTAGCCTTCAGAGACAGAAACAAAGCAAAACAAAACTCAGGGATGGCACCTAGGCCCTGATTCAAGCCCCTTGACAGACAAAAAAAAAAGTCAAGATAATGCCAGGCACCAGTGGCTCACACTTGTAATCCTAGTTGTTTAGAATATCTGAGTATCACAGTTCAAAGCTAGGACTGGTGACAAACTTGACAGATTCCAAGTAACCACCAAAAAGCCAGAAGAGAAGCTGTGCCTCAAGTGGTAAGGGACAGAGCCCAGAGCCTGAGTTCAAGCCCCAAGACAGGAACACCCACACACAAAAAAAGAGGTCAGCTAAAAGCTAACCTTAAAACTACCTAACTTAAGACAGCAGATTTTGTTTGTGTGCATGTGCGCATGCGTGTGTGTGTGTGTGTGTGTGTGGTACTGAGGAATCAAACCCAGGGCTTTGTGTATACTAGGCGAGGACTCTACCACTAGGCCACGCTCCCGGTGCCCAGGCAGTAAGATTTACTCTGCTAAACTGATTTTGAGAATAAGAAGATCTGTTGGCAGAGTTTGCTGGCACTTTCTATAAGACAAACTAATTCAGTTGTAAATTAGTATTTGTGCATGCAAAAACAAATGATAGGAATTTAATTTCAAGCAGACTTATTTTATACCAATAATGTTGTCAGTTTAAAGTTTTCTAAAAAGTTTTATAAGAATATAAGAGACTTATTTATGACATATAACTCTAAATCCCAGATCAGATGACTTTGCTAATGAAAACAATTTGCTGATACAGTATAACCAATCTAAACAACATATGTGTTTAATGACTTGGTTTTAATTTTGATTACTGACTGAAAGTAGTCCTTTCCTAGGTCAACTTTACCATTTTTCAACAAAACTTAGAAAGTATTAGACCTCATAATCTGAAGTGTAGTTAACTATTAAGTCTATGTATGGTTTTCAACATATTATCATTTCTTATACAGTTGTTGAGCATTTTATCTTGTTTTACTTTGCTATTTCCCATGCTGGAGAGCAAACCTAGGGCCTTGCAACACTACGTTCTTGTGTCCTAATAGTCAAAACATTTGCTTCTCGACAAAATTATCCATAATCCTGAAATAATTTCTTCTACTCTGTGGTAACAGGAGTGGGTGGATGAAGCAAAAATTACAAGAGCGACAAATGTGGTAACCTGTATATCACAGAAGTGGAGATGATTATTTGACTTACAGCAATTGCTTCCAGAGGGAGCCCATTGAAGCACTGACTCTGGAAGCTCATCTAAAAGACTAAAACAAAGCAAAGAGTAACATACAATTAATTTATTTCCAATTTACCACTTTCATTAGAAAAAAATTCTATGTAGCCAGGTCACTAAGATTGTTACCTCATTTGTTTGTTTTTCTTAAACTGAGTATTAAATGAACTTGTAGGAGTAGAAGGAATGCAACAGATTACATATTACACATATGTAAAAGATGTTTCATTTATCAAAGAAGTGTCCCCTATTTCCTCATTTTCCATCTTCTTGAGCAATAAATAGCACTTAATGTTTCACTATATTTTATTATTTCTACATCATAATCAATGGTATTATGTCACATAAAATTTATCCAAATTACAACCCTTTGAGTTATAGGAAATACATATAAATTTTCCTATTCATTCTTTTTTATTTTTGTTGTTGTTGTTGTTGGTCATGGGACTTGAACTCCAGGCCTGGGCATTGTCCCTGAACTCTTCAGCTCAAGGCTATCACCTTTTCCTCTTTGAGCCACTGTGCCACTTCTGGTTTTCTGGTGGTTAATTGGAGATAAGAGTCTCATGGACTTTGTGCCTAGGCTGCTTTTGAACCGTGACCCTCAGATCTCAGCCTCCTGAGTATGATTACAGGTGTAAGCCACCAAGCCCAACTATTTATTCATTCATTCTTTTATTATTATTATTATTGGGATAATGTATAAAGAGGTTACAGTTACATTCTTCAGGTAGTAGGTGCATTACTTCTTCATTTTTATTATTAAATAGCAATAAAAAATTTTTAAAGTACTGTAATGAAAAACAAACCCATTAAAAGACATCATTAAATATAACTAAGTTCATTTAAAATGCAAATACTCTGTATTTCCTTATTAGCATCACGTAAATATCTAAACTTTCCATCCAGAATTCTACTCTCAGAAAAAAAAATGGCCAGAGATGACCACAAAGAAGGTCCACCATATTATCAGGTCCATTTTTACAACAGTTAAGATCCTTCAGGTAAAAAGCACATTTGTGTTTCTTTTCCACTTGTGTCTGCCTTGCAGATTACCATGCCTTTCCTTCTGTCTTTGGATTCTTGGCCATATAAGGACAACAAATGGGGAAAGCAGAGGCTGTACGTATAGCTTGAGGAATTGTTTTGAATTTCTAGAGCAGAACTGGATTGATGGTGCAAGGGACACACACTGCTGTCTCAAGCCAAACTTAAGGACTAGGTAAGGAGGCATTCCTTCAGGATGGAGCCATGCTGTACTCACTCCAAACCCATTCCTCAAGTTTGTTTTAAATTCCCATGAAAAAGCAATAAGGATAATTCCAAATGACCAAAGCTTTTCATCATCTAGAAACTAAACAATGTAGAAATATGATATAGATGATTTAACTTAAACTTAGTTCAGGTAAGAATGAAGCAGAAGTACTGATATTTTACTTGTACTGTGATTTTCCAGGCACTTACCACTGGAAAAGGATAGAATATTTATTTTTTGTGTAGATCACTACCTATGTATATTGCAGTTCTTGCAATATTTATGTGGAATCCTATGATTAGGGAAGTTATCAAAAAATACAAAAAGAAACAGAAAAAGTTTTAAAAATAAAACCACTTTCCAGGGTTTTACACTAAATAATTACAACTCTGAAGTTGCTTTAGCCAGAAATATATAAACATTCAATTAAAATTTTTGGTGTACGAATGATTCACAATCTCAGGCACAGATTTAACAGCAACAACCACTGCACCGATCTAATATCACCTCATGTCCATAAACACAAAGTGCCTAAAAGAAATGGTGCTGTGGTTAAATCTATAACTTCTACAGCACGAATCTATAATACCCATAGTAATAGGAAAATATAAACAGCTTTGGTGTCTTGTTTTCCACTCACCCCATCAAGTTTTGGTAATACCCTTTATTTCAAAGTCTGGAATTGTAATTCTAGTGCTTTTGGGTAAGTTTTTCTTTTAATATGACTATTTGCTCTAGTCTTGTATGTAGATGCATATGTATGTACATGCAGAAGCTGTTTTTGTATTCCCATTACTGTGTTTTGACTCAACCCATACTTTAAGAGAATGTCAGTTACACAGAGGTTAATATGGACACATCACCCAGCAGATAAATGATTAGGCTGTTCTAATAGCAACTTACATAAATGCATTCATGTTAGGAAAGGGTCTAGGCTACAATCAAGATTACTGGTGGAGAGCCATTTCACATATGTTAGTATTGCCAAATACAACCTATTATTTTGAATATGTAGACTAACCTCCTAACTAATATACTGAAACTACACTGAATTTAAAGATTGACTTGCAAGAATAAGCTACCTGTCTTTGTACACTTTATTATGACTTGTCCTATTTAAAACTCAATATTATTATTTCTGTGTGAACTGCTGTAGAACATATCCTGGCATGTATAAAACACTGGCTATCCTGTGCTGTATCCAACCATAAAATAGTAACATTCTGTTGTAAAGTTGACCTAATTCTTATACTAACAAAATCCTAGGTGATAAAAATTGAATGTCAAATATTAAAATGTTTATGTGGCTGCAAAATTCTCTCATATAAGTAGCTCATATAAAATTCTCGTTTGTTTCTTAAAAAACAAAACATATTCCCTCTGAGAGGAATAAGAGGCATATTGTTATCACTTGAAAAATACAAGCCCTAATTGTCCCTGCTTCATATTGTTGCTATGCACAGTTGATATCAATCACACTAAGCTCAGATGACTTCCACACATTGGTGCAATGCTAATTTGAAAATAATGCCCCTTGCAAACACTACCACCTAGACTCTAAGCTCTGGAAAACACCCTGTAAGAACCAGATATTGCCCTTGATATTCTGCATTGTAATTCAGGTAACATGTGATTTTTATAACTGTTATTTTAATATGTTTTATGTTTGGAAGTTGTTGGTAGTGTTGCTTTTTAAAATCCTTTTCCAATTAAAGAAATTTGCTTTGGTTATCATGGATTAATGACAGTTTTCTCTGGGATATCAGCTCCCTTGCATTATGCCTTTGGAACTGCTGTAGTAAGTGGTGGAAAACTTGGAAATGCATACTTTCTTTTAGCAGTCTGGACAGCCACAGGGTCCTGCAGGTTCCGTTCCCAGGGCAGTTTCCCACACAACCACTGCAGCATGCAGTAGCCCAGGATTTCAACATCACTTCTACGGGACATAGCTGTAAGAAAAAGCAGGAGGGGAGAGAAAGAAGGCATAAGCAAGTTCTTGAGAAATAGATCTTTAAATGAGCTACCATTGACAAAATATGAAAAAGCCCAAATGGGTGAAGTGTTTTGTTTGTTCAGCTGGAGTAAAAGTTACAGGCCCTGGTGCTTGGCCTGAGTCCACAGACAGGCAATGACTTGTTGCTGCTGAAAGGAAGGGTCAGTTTCCTCACCTCCTCCAACTTCATCTTTCCTTAGTCTGGCCTGTCACATGAACTTGATCCCTCTGGCCTCTGACATGATCCAGACAACCCATAACCAGCACCCACACTTTCTCAAAGAGCCAAGCAGTAAAACAAAGAAATAAATGTCTGCAGCTAAATTGCTAACACATGTTCCAGGAAGTCTATGGGGTCTGCCCTGGTCATGCAGAGACCCTCGGAGTGCAGACTAAACATTGATGGCCTTTCCTGCTCCATTCATACTGATGGCAATGCATGCAGTGGGAAGAATATGACAAAACTGCCATCTAGTGTACAGTCTAAAAACAGGTCAGTCTGAAGAGTTTCCAGTGACATGGGAGTAAAGAAAACATGGTCACTGCTTTACATACACAGTTACAGAGGTTACCAAAATTATTCTCAGCACCAAGTAACAGTTCAAGTCACACATGAGAAAATACAAATGTTTAGTACCGGGTGGAGAGAGGATGGTGCTCAATTGTGGAGCCAAACAGAGGCTTTCAAAATGTAATTAAACACACATTATAAGAATATTTTCTGGGGCCGGGAGTTTGGCCTAGTGGTTAAAGTGCTTGCCTAGCATGCATGAAGACCCGGGTTTGATTCCTCGGTACCACATACATAGAAAAAAGCCAGAAGTGGTGCTGAGGCTCAAGTGGTAGAGCTCTAGCCTTGAGAAAGTCCAAGGCCAGTGTTCAGGCCCTGAGCTCAAGCCCAGGATTGGCAAAAAAAAAAAAAAAAAAAAAAAAAAAAGAATATTTTCTGACCCCTGTCAAACTATTAAATGTTGTGGACTAATTTCATCATAATTTTAAATGTTCTATCAAAATGTTTTATATCAAAAGATGGACAATGAAACCTAAGAAATGTGTCGTGATACTTTAGGTACAAGCCATTGAAATAATAATTAAAACACTAGCAAGTACCCATAAAATAAAGTCATTTTTACAACCATTCCAAATGGCATGCAAAACAATAAGCTACTATTCATATCTTCCACTACTCAAATGTTCATCTACACAGGGATATATAACCACTTAAGAGCAATAGGTGCCCATTAAACCTGCTGTAAACAGGCTCCGTATTTTATTATGTTTCATTAAATACACCCTGGAAAAAAGTCACTCAGTGAACTTAGTCTTGAATTTAAAGAGTCATTCACTAAGAGCAAGGTGTCAAAACATCACAACTTCTTTGAGTTACCACACGTACGTTATTACAAAGGCAGAAGACAAGATTAGCTCTTACACATATTCTATCTTAACTTCTATTAGAGAATTGGATTATTAAAGGCCCTTCAATCCAATAGAATGCTGCAGTCCCATGGGTGCTATTTACTTGCTGCACAGGCTTCAACAATGTCCTAATGCAAGATTTGGCTCTCGTATGAAAATAAAAACAGTCTCTACCATGCTGCTCTGCAGTGATTTCTTCAGTAATAAATCTCCCATTAATAATGGAATGGTTCCATTTGTACAGATGTGTTCACAAGTCCCTTTGCCATTATGGCAATTCCTGATTACCACCACTTACAAAATTCACATCCTTTAAATTTTCAAAAACTGATATTCTAGCACCTGCTTGGATAATAGAGGCTACACATAAGTGTGCTTTGGAAGAAAAACAGTAAGAATTAAAATGGAATGAACCTTCCCAGCCTCTTTCCTCCCTCCTCCCTTCTGAGGGATTAATTGTTATGAAGCTGTAAGTAATGACAAGTCATTTATATTTCTGAAACCAATCTTTCATAAACTGGTCTTCCTTTAAAATAGCCCTTGGAGAGTTAGCTTTACTTCACTTACTATTATAGTTTGGTCCTGTCTAATTAATATACACAATCACTTTTGTTTCATTCTTTCATTCATTTTCTTTTACTACAGGTACACACTAAGTATGGCTAAGTAAACATTCCACTAAGTCTTACAGAGATACTTCTAGTATTAAAACTTAACTAGTAAGATAAAAACATTAAAAATGCTCTAAGTACATATCTCCTCAAAATTCCCTCCTAGAGAAACAAATGGAAAAGTTCTAATTGTTTGAGGGAAGTTTAAAATCTGTCTCTATAAACGATTATGTCTACTATCTATTCAGAGAAGAGTAGTTGCAATGCATGTTGAACCACTTAAAAATCAGTATTCTAGGTGACAATGTTAACATCTATACAGCATTTCCATTCAAAATAGGTCCAAACGATTCGTAGTTCTCTATTCTAAAACACCTGGAGGTGCACCTCATTGATGGAGTGCTGGCCCACATGTGCAAGACCCTAGATGCAATTTTTGAACCACAAAAGTATGAAATAATAAAAATTCAAAAATATTTAATTTGAAGTTGCTTCTTATATACTTTTCAAACTCTTTTTAAAATATGCTGTGGACCTGCAGAAAACTAAAGTTGGATCCTTCTTTGTCACCCTGCACCAGGATTAACTTCAAATAGATCAAAGACCTGGAAGTAAAAGCAGATACAATGAAAACTTTACAAGAAGGAGTAGGAGATATACTAGGTCTCCTTGGCACAGGTCAAAAATTTCTTAATAAGGACCAAGAAACACAACAAATCAGAGAAAGTCTGGATACATGGACTGCATTAGACTGCAGAGCTTCTGTATGGCAAAGGACATAGCTAGCAAATTAACTAGAAAGCCTACAGGGTGGGAGACCTTCACTAATCATACAACGGACAAAGGCCTCATATCTAAAATATATCTACAGCTCAAAACATTGAATCACTCCAAAACTAATCTCCAAAGTAACAACCATTCCATTAAAAGATGGGCCAAAGACATAAAGAGAGTCTTTTCTGAAGAAATAAGAATGGCCTACAGACACATGAAGAAATGCTCAACATCCCTGGCCATAAAAGAAATGCAAATTAAAACAACTCTAAGATTCCACCTCACACCAGTTGGAACATCCATGATCAAGAAATCTAATAACAACAGATGCTGGAGGGGAGGTATCCAGGAGGGAACACTATTACACTGTTGGTGGGAGTGCAAACTCCTTCAACCACTATGGAAAGCAGTATGGCGGTTCCTCAAAAGACTAAACATAGAGCTCCCCTATGACCCAGCAATTCCATGACTTGGCATTTACCCAATCATCCAGAAACAAGGACACACTAAATCTACTAGCACAACAATGTTCACTGTAGCACTATTTACCATATCAAAGATATGGAACCAACCCAGATGCCCCTCAATTGAGTAGATCAACAAGATGTGGTATTTATACACAATGGAATTCTAGGTTGCCATCAGAAAGAATGACATTGCCTCATTTGTAAGGAAATGGAAAGACTTAGAAAAAATCATACTAAGTGAAGTAAGCCAGACTCAAAGGAACATAGGCTCAATGGTTTCCCTCATTTGTCTCCTAGCAGAGATTTACAAAAGAAGAAAAACTAGATACATAAGGCCCTATAGTATGGCACTAAATGAAAGGACCTCAGGACATAGAGGTAAAAGCCATATAATGAGTGATTGTTGTCCTTAATGTACTACATTATCTCTTATCTCTTTTGCTGTTCCTTGGTTATCTCATATTGTTACAGTATTTTACCTTGTTATCTGATATATTGTATATCTGCTTATTTGGTTATTTGAAATAGGATAGGGAAGGGGGAAAACAAGATGAGGGGTGAGTGTGGGGGCGGGAAATGGGGACCAAGACATGAGAACCAGTATCAATGTGTGTGAAGTAATTCACCTTCTATCTGGTGAATATAATGTAACCCTTCTATAATTACAATAAAATATATGGAAAAATATGCTAAGTGGTAAACAAATGAACCCAGAACTAGGAACCCATAGAGCAGAGATCAAATTCTAGCCATATCATAATTAGATAATGTATCTGTATGATTCAATGATGGCATGTTATATTTTTCTTTTAATTTACTTGTATTCATTAGGATGCAAAATGTATCATGGATTTTTTAAATCTCTGAAGTCATATATTTGCATATTTAGTGTAATTTGGTCATTAATATGTTCATTAACAGTAAAGTTTACCTATCAATATTAAAATTGTCAGTTACCATTGTATGAAAATATAGAAAATATTAGTAATAAATTTTTCCTTCAAACTTAAGTTTATTTCCAAGTGCTTTTCAGCATTTAATTTTATTAGACTTACTAATATGGAAAAAAATAAATTAATCTTTTCATTTAGTATGTGATATTCAACATCTCAAAATAACAAAGTATTGTCAAGTTTAACAATAATTAAAACAATTGATGCAGGTAGGGACATAAATTTTACTTGAGTAAAAAGCAGCTCCTAGAAATAGCTGACACTAGAGTGCATCATTAAAAATGACTGATGTGACTTACAGAGAGCTGCTACTATGCCAAGCACTCTGTCTATTATTCAAACAGCATAAGGTAGTAAGTACTGTTAACAATACAGACAAATAAGAAAACAGGCTTGGGAAAGCAAAATAACTCAGTCAAAAATCACGGAGAAAAAACAATCTGACATATCCTAATACTGAAGTTGAACTATTTCAGAATCCAAAGCTAATGCTTAGTCTTATAACTGTGTCCTAGTTTTGTTGTTCTGTTGTTTGGGAAATGAACATAGGGCCTCAAATTCCCTACCAGTAAGCCACATTGTGTTAGGCCTTAATTTGTACATTATTCAAACAATAGTTTATTTTATATTACTTTCATAGTTAAGTTTATATGTAAAGCAAGTATTTTAACTTAAGGTACTGTGAGACATCTAACACAAAGGTACGTGATCCGCTCTGAGCTGGGTGGTCTCTGCCATACGCTCCCATCAGCGTGATGGTTCTATACTGTCCTGGACCTAGAATCAATGACACCAACAACTCTGGACTGAAACCTATGACACCACCAGCTAAATAAATCTTTTCCCCCATAAGTGTCTTATGTCAAGTGCTCTGTCACAGCAATGCAAAGACTCACTAACACACCATTAATAACTTCAATTTCAAAAAAATGTTATTAGAAAAAGGTAGAATGGAATTTTTCATGTCTCAAATAAAATATTAAGCCCAGATCTCTCTTCTTTTTCCAGGGCCTCTTTTATAAACCCTAGAACTTCTTTGTAGTATTTTGTCTTGTTTGTGAATCTTTACTATATGGAGAATAGAAAGTTATTCATCACAACAAATATTCCTTACATTTCCCATTGTATATTCTTCACCAAATAATTCAACTGAAAGCGATAGATCAATACTTTAGAAGCAGTATTTTCCACTATCATTTATAAATTAACCAAGGACTAATTGTAGTAGTAGTAAGAAGAACCTGAAAGAAATTATTTTAACCACTAGTGAAATATGGAACATGTTAATATCTGACAATTTGTGTTAACATTGTATTATAGGAAAATGAGGTCTATTTCTCCAAATTATTGTTTTAGAAGATATTGTATAATCAATGTCAGTTTTCCAAATTTGGTAACATGGTCACATATATTTTGTAAGTTGGAATGGTAACCTAAAATGAAATCATGCAAGAAATAACACAAGACTTAGATTTCATATATTGCAGCAATTGGCCAAAATAAAAACTATGTAATATGTTTCTTTCCTTGACATTGAATATATTACATAAACAAATGGACAATTAAAATGCAATTTAGCTATCATATATTATGGCCATCAACGACGTAAAATTAAAACAGGTATTATATACTCAATGCCCAGGTCTGAACTATTTAAAAAAGCTCAATATGTTAAATGCAGTATATCTCTAGAGAAATTAGGTATTGACTGCATGCCTCAGTGAGTAGAAAAATGTACAAAAATCCATATCACACATTGATCCAAATATTGCTTCCTAACATTACTAAGAATGTAACAAATTTCAAAATAGTGTATTTGACACAGATATAATTCTCCTTAATTATCGAGCAACAAGAACAAAACATGTCAATGTTTATTTATGCTTCTTTTATGAACAGTAAAAATAAATAATGGAAGAATTAAGCCTAACACACATTACTCTAATTTTATACTAAATGAAGCAATTTGGCCACTTAGAAAATACCTGTAGATTACACAAGAGAATCAAGTTTGGAATAATAACTGCAATGTTTAAAAAGCATGTAGACATATAGATGTTGATAGTTCCATTCATCCTTTTTTCTAACTACCTCTCCATATTTTTCTATACATAATTTTGGTTCATATCACAATAAGCACCTTACATGTTATTTTCTTTCTCCTCACTTTACATGGAGTTGAATTAGAAAATGCATCAAAGGGCTGAGTGAAACCCCTTACAAACTTCTTGTTTATTAAAAAACAGAAAGAAAATAAAGGAAAAAGAAATCCATAGAAAGAAATCCATAGAAAAATGAGCATGACCTTCAGCTTCTGAATAACTACCACAAAAATCACTAGTAGAAAGTAGAGAGCCTGATCAGGTTAGAGGTCTCTACTGAGTGTCTAACTCCTAAGATAATTTCACATTAGAGCTGGAAGATGTCACCTGGCAACGAGAGACATACCGGCCATGAGGTAAATGCTTTGGCATCTAGGAGTTCTATTTCACATTGAAAACTCTTTTTCATTTTGCTCTTTAAGCTTTTTTATATTACCATTTTGCGGTATTTGATCTTAAAGCTGGACTGGTATAAAAATATTATTCTGAGATTCAACTACTTAGTGATTTTAGCAAAAGTAAACACAAATATCTATGCATCTGACCTTCTATACTTACTTATAGGATTTATAGTCCAGTTTATTTGGCTTTTAGGTATGTTAAATGATCCGATTTATTTTAGAAATTTGTACAAAAGGTAGTAGGACTGAACAGTAGTCAAACATTTACAAATATGAAAATTTCCATTTTATGGGCTGGGAATTTGGCCTAGTTGTAGAGTGCTTGCCTAGCATGCAGAAAGACCCAGGTTTGATTCCTCTGAACCACATACATAGAAAAAAGCCAGAAATGGTGTGGTGGGCTCAAGTGGTAGAGCTCTAGTCTTGAGAAAGCCCAAGGACTGCACTCAGGCCCTGAGTTTAAGCCCATGGCTTAATGTATACTAAACTAAAACTGCATATTAAAAATTCAGCGAGTACATGTGTATATATCTAATATCCATGTATGTGAGTATATATATGTATATATATATATATATATATTTTTTTTTTTTGGTTATGGGGCTTTAACTCTGGGCCTGAGCACTGTCTCTGAGCTCTTCAGCTCAAGGCTACTGCTCTACCCCTGAGCCACAGTCCCACTTCCCATTTCTAGTGATTAATTGGAGATAAGAGTCTCAAGTTCTTTAGTGCCTGGGCTGGCTTTGAATTGGGATCCTCAGATCACAGCCTCCTGAGTAGCTATGATTACAGGCATGAGCCACTGCACCTGGCTTGGTTTACATACAAATACACCAAAAATGTAAAATAAATCATTTTAAATGCATTAAGATATGCTATTTATAGAGATCCTGAACACCTTCTGATAAAAGTAAATATTCCAAAGTGAAATTTACCAGCAAACATCAAAAAATATTTAATGTTTAAGCTTTTCATTGAATATTAATTCCAATATATAACAGAAAGATCATTTTGAGTTAAATCTTCAAAATACCTAGAGTGGTGAAAAATCCCTGAAATATCAACAAGTATTATGAGTTCAGGGAGAAAAAAGTTTAAATAATTTGCAGAATAAAAAAAAAAACTACACAAGAACTTGCACAATGATCACTGTCCAAATTTTTTTTCCAGAATAACACGTAACACCTCTACTTCTACAGCAACAGTGCTTTCTTAATCCTCAAACCGATTCTGTTGGGATTAGAGAACTAGTTCAAGTAAGTAGCCCAACTATAAGTTAGTATCATTATTTGGACAACTGTTTAAGAATCTGTATGATGGATGGGTAGTATGTTATGTCAGTTGGTTAAAAAGTTCTTTCAGGTTTCTGAAAATTATTAGATATCAACAAAAAAAAGGCTTGGAAAAAGTAAAGAATGAAATTCATTGGGAGTGAAAGAATTTTAGTTTAAAAAAACTCCACTATCATCTTCTATGAAATTGTATTTGAAGGGGTATCATTACAAATCAAAAGTTAAGAGTTCTCAGGATTGATGCACCAGAACAACAATGCTAGGAAAAGGGTAGGAACATGGGAATCATTAACATAAGTATTTTCATTTACTGTTTTATTTTTATTATTATGCCTCTGAATTTTCTACAAGGGCAGTTGGAATCCAAGATAAATCTCTGCCCTTAATTTTATTTCCAAATCAGCTTATTTTTCTTATGATACACTGTTGTTTAAGATTGTGTATGAGCAGTTAATAGATATTTTTGACTCGCTGGGTGTTTGGTTTTTGTTTTATTGTGTAGATTGTACTCTTATTTTCTCTTTATATATTTTCTGGACATATTTGAAATTAGGTACACAATGAAGGCACTTGAATATTCTGTATTCTTTTTAAATCATATAGGAAAAGTTTACAGGTAAAACACTTTATTAATCTATGTTGTCAGTGTTCCTATGCAAAAAATATAATTTTCCCATTCTGTTCTCATTGAATTTTAAAGTTCTTCAGTAAAGATGTATTGTAATTTGTCCATATTAATGTAATTGACTTTGTACAATTTGCTAATAGGAATGTTGAAGGAACAAAATTATTCAAGGTCAAAAAAAAATCCACTATCATCCTAAATTTTAAATTAGGGTTTTCTTAACTTAATCAGAGCTATACCTCCATTCTGTCTTTAAATACTTGCTCATTTGTTAACAACATAAATGTAGAAAAACTTTGTAACACCACTATATTTGTGTAGGACCATTCCTTTTCTAACAAAACCATACTTGACAAAAGTGTAGTGATTTGTTTTAGTATGTTATAAAGTATAAAAGCAAACATCTATTTTAGAGACTGTGACCTAAGATTCTTCCTCACAGGAAGAATGTATACAACTGACAGACTTGTTTCACTATTTCATGGCCTACCTTAAAAGATGTAGGTTTTAATTGCTCTGGAAAATGATCAAGACCTTCTACATTACATGGCCAATGGTGCTTTTAATAGAAAAGGCAATAATATACAGTTGTTTGGGCCAACTAAAGCTATTTTCTAGCAGTTTAGGTTAACAGTTCAAAAACCGTTAACAAGTGTAGATGAGTAATTGACTTTTAGTGAAGACATGGTTGTTTCAAAACAGTTTATAAATTATTTGTTGGGTTTAGCATATCTGAAAATACTTTCATAAATAAAGTTTATAAATAATACAATTTTGAGAACCAAAGTTTTATAATATTACCATTTTTTTCACTAGCATAACATTAGAATTGACTTTTTGTCTTGCTGACAGAGCAACTAAGAAAGTACAGTTGCATTGACCATATTGATTGTGAACAAAGCAACCGTCAGTGGGACTCATACCATATATTTTCAATATTGACCTCCTACTTCCTTTTCCATGGCTTTCTGGGTCGGCTATTGGATTTAGACTGCAGAGTAATAAACAGCTAAGGTTTAATTAATGGTAAATGAATACAAGACATAGGTTATGACTTTAACTAATTAGGGAATTGTTGAATTAAGTCTGCCTTGGAATGCAAGGCAGTACAATCGATATCCAATAAAAGGACTATGTATGTAATTTACCTGCAAATGTGTTTCCAATACCATCAAAGTGAGTTTAAATAAGTAAGATATATGAAAGGGGACTAGGAGAGATTTCACAAGTTAACACTTTCTAGCTTCAGAAGAACAAACATATCCTCTTGTGGAGAATGGTACTGTCTAAGGCTCTGATACGTGCACAACAAAAATACAAATGATTGATAATATGTGCACCTCAACAAATTTGTGATATTCACTCCAGCATAATCTCTAAGTTTAACATATTCAAACTCGCAGTTTTCTGGGTGAAATGAACACGGCGCTTTGTTCACTAGACACTGTTTTGCAGATGCCTCAGTTGTCAGTCTCCAGCAAAGAAAAATATTCATTGGTATAGCAGGAATTCACCACTTTTCCTAAAAAGCTCAACAGTGCACACACTCTCCAAGTTATGTAAAGGTCACTCCACACAGCTTTAATCTCTTGACTCTAATCATTTTCTGAAATAAAAGGAAAAGAGAAAAGACTCTTACCTACTCCCTTGTGGGCATCCAAGCTGGTAAACTCGATTGTCCCATTGTGGCCTTTTCTTGGGTTTTCTTGGTACTGTTTGTGGTTCCCATTGGGACAATACCTGTAGGAAAGTCCATAATCTGCAAGATAAACCTGGAAAGACATGAACAGGCAAATAAGTAATGCCTTTGTCCTCTGAAACTATAAACTTCATAATTAAGGCTTGAGAAACTGGTGATTTAAATATAGCCATGGAACTATATTTTATTAAACCAAATGGTGCTTTATGATAAAAGATATACAACTGTGGGCCATAACCCTAACTTCCCAACTTAGGCCTTACATTATCATAGGCATATCTTATTTCTTATTTTTTTTATTTTTAATTTTGCTTCTAATTTCCCTTCCCTCCAGGTAGGCATGTAAATATCATAAACTACAATATGTCTTTTTAGATCTGTATTACTTCATGAGGCCTCCTATTTTCTTGTAACCCTTCCCTCTGAAACATAAAACTGTTTTAAGCAGGGAAGGGAGATGAGAACAAACATTAAAAAAAAAAAAAAACCCTAAGCCTAAGTTCTATGTTCTCATTAATAGGCAGTATTAAAAATAGAGAATAGGCTAAGAGATAATGATTTCAAAAATTCACAAGCGAATGAATACCACCCAGTTGTCTGAATTTAAGAACAGAACATCAACGCAGGATATCTGGACTTTTTTTTTTTTATTTCTTTTTCTTTTTTTTTTTTTTGCCAGTCCTGGGCTTGAGCTCAGGGCCTGAGCACTGTCCTTGGACTTTCTCAAAGCTAGAGCTCTACCACTTGAGCCCCAGCACCACTTCCGGCTTTTTTCTATGTATGTGGTACCGAGGAATCAAACCCGGGTCTTCATGCATGCTAGGCAAGCACTTTAACCACTAGGCCAAACTCCCAGCCCATGGATATCTGGACTTTTGTATCAACATTGTCATCCTCACCAATCAGAACTACAAGCAGAGTCTTAGAACAGAAATTAGGGTTAAAAGTTAGTAATTCAAGAGAATTTTTCTCAAGTTATTTTTAGAGAGCAGGAAGAAGAGATGATTAATTTGTGGTTATGTTATATATACATTGAATGGACTAGACTTTTGTGTGATATGATGATGAAAACAGTACTCTAGGTCTCAAATACAAATTGCCATGCTCTTTTGCCTAACAAAAGTTTTAACTTTTAACATTTTGTTTCATATACAAATCTGCAAAATTCAGAGATTTAGACAGTTTAGCTCTAAGACACAGAGTAAGTCTGAAGTTAACATGTAAAGTCTATTGTAAAAAATAACTTCAGTATTCATGTATTCATTTAAAAATATTTTTGGTTTAATATAATCTAAGTAGTAGGTATGTGGATCTTAAAAACTATAAAAAGCAGCCAGTGCCAGTGGCTCACACCTGTAACTCTAGCTACTCATGAGGCTGATATCTGAGGATCCTATTTCAAACCCAGCCCAGGACAGGAAAATCCATGAAAGTCCACAAGACTCCCATCTCCAATTAACCACCAGAAAACTGGAAGTGGTGCTATAACTTAAAATGGTAGAGCACTAGTCTTGAGCTGAAGAGTTCAGGGACAGCACCAAGGCCAAGTTCAAGCCCCATGATAGACCATAGATAGACAGATAGACAGATAGATAGATAGATAGATAGATAGATAGATAGATAGATAGATAGATAGATAGATATAGATATATAAAATAAATCTTTTCTCTTTTATTGGAGAACATAACTTGCTGGACTATTTGAAAATCTGTTTCATTTTTTTAAATCTCTTTCCCTCTCATAGTGTCTCAATGTGACCCTAAAGTAACTGATTTGTCTCAAATAACTAGACACTTCAGGCTCAGACACTTGCCTTTGCTATGTTTGCTGCATTTTTGTTTTTTATTTATTTCACAAACTTTAGTTTGCCAAGTAACTATTTGGAAGGCTACATATAGATAATACAGACAGAAGAATCAAATTATAATACAGCAGATACAATTACCATTAAAAAAAGCTATCAAGAAGCTATTCAGTTTCTCAGTACCTCAAAAATATAATACTTAGCTCTGTACCAGGTGGTATATTAGTGATTGACATTCATTGACTTAAGATGTACTAACTGAAAGACAATCATTTTTCTCTGTTTTATTGACTTGTAAACTGAAGCTGAAGGAGGTCAGTTGAATATTAAATGCCATATTAGAAAGGCAGGATTATATGGCAATTCTAGCGTTAAAGGCTTCATCTTAGTTAATTTCAAAGACAAGATAACTAGTGAGGCTCTATTCAAGATTGCTGCAGTAGAGAAGACAATGTGAATTCAGCTTCTGTAGGGAAAAAAAGGCAGAAGTTTTCAGTACTGAGGTTGAGCTAGGAGTGAGTTAGGGAAGAGTAGGGGAGGCTTGTCAATGAGATTATGCCACCTATGTTTCTTAACTGGCACTTGCTCCTATCTTCTTCAGAGGTAACAGTCTCACACAGGGCAAGGCCAAGGTCCTTAACAAAAGTGTGTATTTTAAAATTGGTTAAAGATGTGGAAAACCTTACATCTCAAAGGGATTGGGAAAGGAACGACAATTTCACACTTTCTTGAATAAATACTCCAAGAAAAGGAAAGTTAGGAATTACAGTTAGTAAAAAAAACTTAAAATATTAGTTAAAGTGAAGGGGACATTGAGACTGTCCCAGTCATCACTGTCCACAGGATTTATGAGATTTTTCAAAATTTGGATACAGGCCGGGAGTTTGGCCTAGCAGTAGAGTGCTTGCCTAGCATGCCTGGAGACCTGGGTTCAATTCCTTGGTACTACATACATAGAAAAAGCCAGAAATGGTGCTGTGGCTCAAGTGGTAGAGCGTTAGCCTTGAGGAAAGCCCAAGGACAGTGTTCAGGCCTCCCCCCCACCCCAGGACTGACAAAAAAAAAATGAAGGATACAACTAAGTTGAAACTCAATATAAAGACAAGAAGATAATACAACAAAGAAGAGGAAACATTTTAGTCAATGAATATTTCAGACCTAAAAATGACTTAAAATATGCATGGTCACAGTCTTAAGGAGCATGTATTAAATGGAAGAGATCTCAAAAGTGAGAACACTATCAAACCACAGAAATGTCCTTTGTTGTATTAATAGGGAATTACAGGAAAGATTCAGATCATAAAAGACTATTTAAAGACAGCTTTAGGAAAAGCACTCCAACCCAGTTGGACTTTTCTACTAGTGTTTGTGTGTATGTGTATGGGTGTGTATGTATGTGTGAGTATATGTATGTGTATACATATATATGTATATATACATGCATGTCTCTACATTTTATGAGAATTAAATTCTAGTATATATGAATTTTTGGAAATATGTACTATGAGGCTGTGACTTATATCTTTGGTGAGACTTAATATCAGAAGCAAAGTCAGTGAACACTGACGAATGAATCTGATTCATATTAGATCAAACTAAAAGTTCTACTAAGACAATTTAGTAGTCAGTCTAGAATTTTGCTAGAATGACTGAAAGAAAAAGGAGGGGAAATTTCAAACAAGAACAGAGATGATGATGAAACTAATATCTGTAAATATTCTATTAGGAGAAAATATATACTGGGAAAAGTGCCTTTCAGGAATTATTTCCTTAGATTTAGACAACTAGATTCAGCCAGGAAGTACTGTTCTCATTATAAGAGGTAAGCAACTTTCTCAAGTAACATAGCCAGTAAAGAGCATTAACAAAGGAAAAAACCATATTAAGTGAAGTAAACCAGACCCAAAGAAACATAGGCTCCATGGTTTCCCTCATTTGCAATAAGTATTACACATCCAGGATTCTCCTGGCAGAAGACCACAACAGATCAATAGCTATGTGGATATGACCATATAGGATGAGGATAAGTGAAATGAACTCCAGGATATGGAAACAATAGCTTGGTTTTTTTCATATATTTTATTGTAATTAATAGAAGGGTTACATTATATTCACCAGATATTATGTACATTAATTCACATACACTGATACCCTTTCTCATGTCTTGGTCCCCATTTCCCTACCCCCACTCCCACCCTCATCTTGTTTCCCCCCCTTCCCTATCCAATTTCAAATAACCAAATACAAATATATCCAATATGTCAGATAACAAAGTGAGATACTGTAACAACATGAGATAACCAAGGGACAGCAAAAGAGATGAGAGATAACATAGTACATTAAGGGCAACAATCATTCATTATATGTCTTTTGTTTCAATATCCTAGAGGTCCTTTCATTTAGCTTCATACTATATGGCCTTATGTATCTAGGTTTTGCTCTATTGCAAATCTCTGCTATGAGAGCCCAAGGTTTCTACTGATTATGACAAATGAGGGAAACCATTGAGCCTATGTTCCTTTGAGTCTGGCCTACTTCACTTAATATGATTTTTTCTAAGTCTTTCCATTTCCTAACAAATGGGGGGATGTCATTCTTTCTGACAGCAGCATAGAATTCCATTGTGTACAAATACTACATCTTGTTGATTCACTCATCAACTGAAGGACATCTGGGTTGGTTCCATATCTTTGCTATGGTAAATAGTAATAGCTTGATTTTTGTATTTGTTGCTCTCAACCTACTGTATGAGGTTATTTCTTCTCTCTTTCTCTCTCTTCCTCTCTATCTCTCTCTCCCCCCCTCCTCTGTGTGTGTGTGTCTCTCTCTCTCTCTTTCTCTCTCTCCTTTGTTTTTGTTTTTGTTTGGTTTGATTTCTCTCCTTATGGTTTATCTCATGTTGTCACTGTATCTGACTTTGGTACCTGTTATATTGTATATATGTTTATTTGAAACAGGGAAGGGAAGGGGAAAAACAAGATGATTGGGAGATGGGGGAAGGAAACTGGGAGAAAAACATCAGAAGGGGTATCAATGTACAAGAAGTAATATACCCACTACCTGATGAATGTAACTGTAACCCCTCTTTACATCACCCCGACAATAAAATACAATTTAAAAATAAAAAAAATAGGCCGGGAGTTTGGCCTAGTGGTAAGAGTGCTTGCCTAGCATGCACAAAGACCCAGGTTCAATTCCTCAGTACCACATAATAGAAAAAAGCCAGAAGTGGTGCTGAGGCTGAGTGGTAGAGCTCTATCCTTGAGAAATCCCAAGGACAGTGCTCAGGCCCTGAGCTCATTCCCAGGACTGGCAAAAAAAGAAAAATAAAAAAATAAAAAAAATTATTTAATCTCCATGACAGGCAAAATTAAAAAAAAGGTTATAAGGAAGATTTCAATCTGAGCAGTAGGACTCATTCCATATTCATAATCATTCATTCATTCATTCTCTCTCAATCATATATAAAGAATTGGGTTATGCTAAAGTAAAAGACAAGTTCAAAACAGAATGCAATCTACAGTAAAAGTTATAGTCTAGGTCTTATTTTTGCATATTTTAAAAGTAATTTTATAGGACTGAAAACAAAATGAGCAGGAGGATGGGAGAAGAGGAGGAAAGTGAGGGGGGAAGGGGAAAAGTGGGAGGGAGGGAAGAAACAGGAAGACCCAAAAGTAGTTCATAAAGCTCAGAGCAGCCTAAAATATTCCCCATCTAGTCCTTTACTGGATAAGTTTGTGAACCACTCACCTACAGGGAAATTGGGATTTAGCTGACTTTTTATATTACAGCCTTTTCCCAAAGAGAAAGAAAAAACAAGTAGTTAATAATTTTCACCTTAAGTATCCCTAGTTTTAGACAAGCCTGTCATGGAAACTCAAGATTTATAACAGGACTGGGTAGGGGGGCATCATATTTGCATCAGAATAAGGCTAGCCATAGGAATATTTAAGTAGCTGGCTCCCTAATGCATTTTAAATAATTTTTACTAACTTGTTTCCAAATCCCAGTAACCCTTTCCTCCCTCCATGAGTTCAAAGTACAACCCTACCGAATTCTTTGCCTTTTAATCCCAGAGATTTTTTACATTTGTTTTGCACTTTCATACTTGTGATTTTCTTTTTAAAATGTAAGCCATTGTTTTAAGAAAAAATTTAAACCAAAAGTTGCATATTAATATTATACACAAACTGAAACATAATGACTTTTCGCACAATTTGCTTTAACATGAAAGTTCTAAAAAACATAAAAGATTTTTATATTTTTTTGACTACTTTTTTGTTTGTGTTTTCTTCTTTGGTACTGGGGCTCAAACCCAGGTTGTTGCACTTGCTTGGCAAGCATTTTGCTACTTTATTAACTGTCAGATTCCACATCATAACAACTATTAAAATTTTTAACTATGAAGTACAGAAGGAAAATCTTTTTCTCTTTCAGTGTATAGTCATGAGAATTTCTGTAGCCACCAAGGCGCGTTCCCAGCAATACAGCCTTGCCTTTTCACTTGTAAGGAATGCTACAGGTTGCAAGGCTTAGCAGTAGGCCAGTAGGACCTGCCACATAATGCACAAGCCATGGCCACACTGTTTTTAGATAGGTCCCTCTAGTGCCTAATCATTAAAGGACAGAGTATGTGTGTGGCCATCTCTGCTCTACTGGTATCTCTCATAGTAAGTAATATGCTATGGAGTCCTTAAGAGGTTGGTTGGGAGAGTAATATCTGTACCAGAGTTTGGGGTCTTCCCTACTCAATTCTTGTCCTGTCACAGTGTTAATTCAACATCATACTCTGAAAGCCTTCCCCGGTCAACCCTGCTTACTATACCCCTTCATTATTCATAGGAATTACACTACTAGCTCTTCCATTGCACATATATCTGAGGTGCTTTTTTCTACATTTATCATACTTTTTGAATTCACTCTCATGCTTTCTTATTTCATCACTCATATTTGAAATCCATTTGGGAACATAGCTTTCTCTGGAATGTAACCCCCCTCTTTCTTTATTTTTGGTGCTGATCCTGGAGTTGAACTCAGGGCCTGAGTGTTGTCCCTGGGCTTCTTTTGCTCAAGACTAGAGTTCATTCAACCACTTGAGTCACACTTCTACTTCTAGCCTTTATTTACTTTTGAGGGAGGGTGGGGGGAGTGTTATAGAGGAGGTAAGAGTCTCACAGACTTTCTGGCCCAGGTTGGCTTGGAACTCTGATCCTCAGATCTCAGCCTCCTTAGTAGCTAGTACTATATTGTGAGTCAGCTAGAATGTAGCCTTCTCAAAGCAAGGCAATCTGATGGCTTGCACTGGTATTCATATGGATTTACTGTTTTAACAATGTATAGAAATATATAGCTTGTGTTTTTACTAACACCTTTGCTCCACATTTAGAGGCTGGGGCTCCTAGAAGGATTGAAGCCAGCATAATGCAGATATATTTATTTCTGCATATACAACAGCACCTTCTATAAGGTCTTCTGAATAGATTTAAGTAAATATTTCTTGATTTGACTTGATCATAACTGGAGGTGAAGTAAATCATTTTCCAGGGCCTGACATATACTAAGCAAAGATGTTACCATTTGATCCATGCCACTCCTCAGCACTTTTTAACCTTTTTAACTCTTTGAAGACAATCTTTTTTGAAGGGAGTGAATAGTATCCATTATTTATTCTCATTCTAAATCACTATCAGAGTAGAGTTTGGAACTCATACATTTTTTAAAAATATATTAAATTATTGTCATGGGTACTTTAGGAGCTTCCCACTAGTCAAATAACGGAACCCTTACAAACTCTAAACGAAGGTATTTTATGGTCTTTTGAGGATGAGAAAATAGGATGAGTAAGATTACAGATAAACTGATAGCTAGCCAAGGTGGGATTTGAACTTAAATCAACATGACCAAAATGCAGTGATTTTTCCATGCCCTCAATAGAAGGAAGGGAGAGGGTAGTAAGCACATCAATAGTTTTTGTGCTCAGATAAAACCATAACAGCCTATCAGGTTTTCTAGCAAGAAATTGCTATTTCCATTTGGGAGACTCAAAAAGAAGTAATATTTAAATTGAGCTTGAAAAATATTGACTATTACAGAAATAGAAACTGAAAGAAAACAAACAAACCAGGAGAAAGAAAGCCAGAATCTGGGTAAAGTATGTGCTAGTAACAAAGAGGTTTGTAGAAACACACCAGGGGGGAAATCCTTGCATTCATTTACATAAAATTTTGGAAACTACAAAGAAACTGGAACATAAGCACCAGAGAGATACAGAGGTAATTCTGAAAAAAGTGGCTGGACAAACAATGATAAATAGGAGAAAAAAGGAAGAAGAGGAAAATTAAACTACCTATAACTCCTAGTTTAGGTGACATTTATAGAATTAGTGATAGTAGCATTGATGAGAAATACAAGCTCTCCTATCAAAGGCTATATCTTCATGTTTTTCAACCAGCCCAGTAAATCTGAGTACTGATCAGTCAGACTGACACAAAAGGAAACAAAACTTTCAGTGCTCAGGATTCAATGATACATAGTTACAGACAAGAACTTTGAAACTAGTAAGACACTAATAGTCTACTTCTTACCATGGTCATCACCTTAGCCAAACTACAATATACTTATTTCCTCTAAAAAGAATGGCAGTACAATCAGCAAAGTGATACGGGAAGTATAAAGTGATTTAAACTGGTAAGAGCCTTAGGTCAATACCCAGCAATGCAGAAACCACCAGTAACAGCTGGAAAATAACACTCACCAGAATCTATGGCATGTTTTGTAAATCTAAAGAATTCTTGTGGGGGCAAATACCAAATATTCTTTTGTTACCAGCATAACAATCATAAAATATTATTTATAGCTATCACTTCTAAGGGATCTTACATCAGTTCTGATGGCTTCACATTCCTTGGCTTTATAGAGGGTATTTTCCATGTTGTTGTTTTCACATCATTTTCCCTTTTTATATGCCTGTGTTCTTTCTCCTTCATCATAAGGACTTCAAACATATCAGATTTCAGTCCTCCCTAAAGAATTCCTATTAGTTTATCTGCAAGGACTTTTTAATATTTTTATTTATTTATTTATTTATTTATTTGGCCAGTCCTGGGCTTGAGCTCAGGACCTGAGCACTGTCCCTGGACTTTCTCAAGGCTAGAGCTCTACCACTTGAGCCTCAGCACCATTTCTGGCTTTTTTCTATGTATGTGGTACCAAGGAATCGAACCCGGGTCTTCGTGCATGCTAGGCATGCATGCTACCACTAGGCCAAACTCCCAGCCCATCTGCAAGGACTTTTATTTCTTTTTTTCATATATTTTTATTGCAATTAATAGAAGGGTTACATTATATTCACCAGACAGAAGGCGCATTACTTCACAAACATTGATATTCTTTCTCATGTCTTGGTCCCCATTTCCCTTCCCCCACCCCCACCTCTCATCTTGTTTTGCCCCCTTTCCTATCTGATTTCAAATAATCAAATAAGCATATATCAGATAACAAGGTAAAATATTGTAACAATATGAAATAACCAAGAGACAACAAAAGAGATGAGAGATAACGTAGTACATTAAGGACAACAATCACTCATTATATGGCTTTTGTTTCTATATCCTAGAAGTTCTTTCATTTAGTGTCATACTATATGGTCTTATGTATCTAGGTTTTGCTCTATTAAGGACCTTTATTTCTAAATAAGGTCACAGTCACTGATTCAAGGAATGTAGACACAATTCAATCGCCAGCAGTTCCCACTGTTTCTCTTGGTGAACACAGTCAGAATTCTCTGTATAAGAAAAGATTCATAACTGCTATGTTAAATAGTAAAGGTCTTAGCATAATGGCTATATTTCATCCACTGAGAATTTAAGAAATGTACCAGTGATTTAGTTTCTATACTTTTCTATACTATAATCAGGTATATGTGTGTGGCTATACTTGAGATATCTGAACAGGGACTAATAAATTCATGTATGCATTACTATATTCAATTTCTCATTCATTGTTCACTTATTTATTCATTCATTGTTCATTTATTTATTGTTTCTTCTCTTCTCTCCCCCTCTTCTCCCTCCTCCATGTATGTTCTGTGCTTGCGATAAAACATAGTTCCTGGTTTTCCTATTCACTTCATAAGAATAAAAATTTAATCTGATGTATTTACAACCCAAAGAAATCATACTTGCCTGGTTTGATAAGAGTTTTTAAAGTCAAATTTGTAGCTAATCACCAGTTTTATATGGTGGGTCAGAGTCTAGGAAACATAAAATAGATCATATAGGCTTCTTCATTTACAGAAGGAAACACTGCAGTACAGGGAACTCTACTGAATTAGTTGTAAAAAAAATGGAAAAGAGACAAAGTATAATTAGAACTCCCATTGTTTTATGAATTATAGAACTAGAGGAAATAAAACTGCATTTGATATTAAGAAATGAGTATGAATTTTGTGATAAAGATGAGAATTATATGGTGATAATACTTAAACATTTAAGTTAAAAATTTGATGATGCCCTAAGTTTACTTTAAAAGGTAAAAGATAAAAACAGATAAAAATTTTCTATATTTTTATTAGCATCAGCTAATTGTACTATAATCAGATTTAAACCTTCTATCACTTTCCTCATCAAAATTTTAAAATGTCAATTATTAAACCAAAATGCATAGGGAGTTTCTAATTTTCAGTATGTTTAAATTTTTTCAACAGTTTTAAAAATGTATCTTCCTTTAGGCAATATTATATATTTAACAAGTTCTCTTACCAGTGGGCAATAAGATTCTTAAAATATTAATTTTAAAGATGGACTTTAGAGTTCTTTTCCACAGGTCGCTATCACCCACTATCATCAACAATAATAATTCTAATAGTCCATATTCAGGTCGCATTTCCACAGCATTCTGAATTATGAATATTTAAATACAGCGATAATCTGACTTTGAGATATACTGTATACTACCATGTTAAAAATACATTCAAAACAAGAACACTGTTATGCTCACCATATATTTGATTACTTAATTTTTAAATACTAAACAAAATTGCTATGTACTTCAGCTTTTTATTTTTTTTGAAAAAAAAAAGATTAGTTCTACAAGGTATTTTGGAATTCTTGCAGTATGAGTTTCCAAATGAAAGTAAAGTCAGCTCCAAGTTTATTTTCATCTAACAATCTATAAGGTGTTAATACTAAGTACACAGCAAGTTATTAAAGCTCAAAAACAACTTACTTGTATGACAAATGGTTATACTAAGACAAAGGAAATTTCAGTGCAAGTGCGTATGTAGAGACTTTTCCAGAATTAAATTTTGCACATCCTCAATAAAGAAAATGTTACTAAATGGCCACTGTATTATGTTCACATAACATGAAACACTTAGAAACGCACTTTCACACTCCATCTTATAAGCAACCATGATTGATAAATAGATTGTGTTAGAATTCCCTCTAGCAAACAGTGAACAAGCAATTTTAATGAGGGTGATGACCCTATCCTATGGAAATTCTAGGCACTCTGAGAGTATTTTGCTACCAGAAAAGGTCAGGAGCTACAATTTTTTTTTCCAGATCATTAACATTTTCACTAAATTTAAATTTTATAAGTTCCTTAGTTTTTCTACAAAAGGTAAGACACTTTGAAAAGTTTAGAAGAAACACTCAGTTCTTGGAACATATTTTTAGAATGCCATAGAATTTTAGAGAGGGAAGGAACCTTTGAGAACACTTCTAATCTTCTACTTTATACACTCAAAAGTCTGTGCAGGCTAAATGATCTGCTGGAGGTTGTGATTCTACTCAAGGAGAGAACTGGGAATAGAACCCAATCACCTGACTCAATCTAGCCCAACCACCAGCAATCAAGAAGTGACAAGTTTTAAAAAAACACAAAAAACCCCTGTAAGTTTCCAAAGTTACTCAGCTGTTAGGATGCAGACCTGTTCTCCAGAGGGCTCATATCATGACAGGTAGCTAGACAGAAACAAATGGGGCAAATGAGCTGCCCTCTGTAGTGAGGCACTAGGTAGGCACTGGCCCCGTGAAAACGGGCTTTATGTCTCCGGTAATCACTCAGTATCTCTCCAAGAGTTATGTGGGTCAAGTGAAAGGAGAGCGAGATGAATACCTACCTATAAACCGGCAGGAGTTATTCCAGTTCAGAATTTCATGTAACGTAATGCAAGTGAAATCCTAGAGTTCATGGGGTTAGACACACAGTAGGAGCTCAAGGAAATCAGAAAAGGAGGTCAGCATAATACAAAATCATCAAAGGTGGTGTGTAAGAGCAAGAATGTACACTGGCACATGAAAAAGGACTGTACTTCTGAACCCAAGGTGGGGGTGTGTCCAGATTAAGGAGAACTCCATGGAAGTAAAAAGTGTGATGCTCATCAAATTGTGACACTGGGATACAGATCCAATCCGTGTGACTCCAGACTACCACTCAGCATCACTGCTAGGAATGCCCGTGTAAGTGAGCAAGTAATGAAATCAGAAAGACACATTTGTTTTCTAAATACCAGACCAGCACTCCTAGGCTCAACATCCTAGGTATCAATTTGGCTATATCATATTACCAGTCTATAATCACTGAGGTATCAAAGCAGTTTACAACTTAGTTTATATAGTCCAAGATCATTTAGTCATTAATCTGGGAAACACAGATTGAGAAACATATTTTATTGAAGATGATAAAATTTGTACATAGTAACTGTTCAAAAACTTATTCTGAATTTATTCATATTGTTCTTTCTAATTTTGTTTACTAATTTTGTTTCTTAATATAATTTAAATTAAAAATTTAATGTAATCAAAATAAATCAGAGCAAAGGACAAATGTTCAGTATTGTCACTGAGGGTTTTTTTTTCTTTTTTAGTGATTTGTCTAATCCTTAAAAGTTTTGATAAAAGATGACTGAAGCATAGGAAATTACAGAGCAAAGGAACAATAAGGCAGCAGCATTTGCAGTGACAACCAACAATGGAAGTGTGAAACTAAGGTTTTTTTTTTTTATTTTTTTGCCAGTCCTGGTCTTGGGCTCAGGGCCTGAGCACTATCCTTGAGCTTTCTCAAGGCTAGAACTCTTATCACTTGAGCCACAACACCACTTCTGGCTTTTTTTTTTTTTTATGTATGTGGTACCAAGGAATCGAACCCAGGTCTTCAAGCATGAAAGACAAGCCTTCCACCACTAGGCCAAACTACCGGCCCAAAACTAAGTTTTTTCAATCTAATCAACCATGCGATTTTTTTAAAAAAAGTTTTAGACATGTAAACAAATGCTGTATTTACAGTCAGTTCTTGAACTATGTATAAGGAAATGAGCTTCATTCAATCAAAAAATGACTACCTTTTGAATTATATCTAAGAAGAAAGTATGATTGGGAATAGATGGAAGAAGAATATTCAAATCACATATGTTGCAAAAATGTAAATTAGTTTAACTAAAACAAAACAGTAATGGTTAAGTACAAGCAAGATAAGTTCATTAATAGTGAATAAGCAAATATCTACCTCAAAATAAACAGGATATATATTTTTCCCCTCCAAAGGTTCCTGAAACATTCAACAAGTTAACCCTGTGTCTTCAGAAAAGTGATTTTCAATAAGTTGTAAAATCTTAAAGTCATTCAGTCCAGTTCTAGTACTAAATTAAGAATTAAGAATCAATAATAATGCTGGGTTCAGTGGCTCATGCCTGCATTCTAGCTACTCATGAAATAGAAATCAGAGGACTGACATTCCAACTTCACTTAACCAAAGAAATCTAAGACATTTTTATCTCCACTTAGCCACCAAATGTCAGAAGTGGAGGTCTGGTTCAATTAGTAGAGTACTAACTTTGAGTGAAAAAATTAAGCAAATGATTTAGTTTGGTACCTCACAAAGATTCCACAGTGTTAAGATACAAAGTTTTCACATAAATCTATAATTAACTCAATCCTAATCAAAATCTTAGCAGTATTTTAATAGAAATTAATCATTTGGTTCTAAAATATTACATAGGGATTTCCAAAGCAGCTAGTAAAACCAAAACAATTTGAACAAATGTAGAAAACTTGAAAAATTATACTACCTAATTTAAAAATGATAAAACTACAGTAGTCAAGATAATGTGATGCTGCTCTTCATCATGATTAAATATACCTTGTATATTTAAAGGACATAGGTAAGACACTGGAAAGATAGATAACAAATGAAGAACTTATCTGCAAAACAAGTATCTGACAAAGGACTTCTACCCCCCAAATATGAAGATCCCCTATAATACATTCAGGATATAAACCAATATAAAATGCACATATTTGCCAAAGAATATGAGAGTAGCAAAACTGTGCATGAAACTTGCTCAACATTAGCCATTATAGATGATTGCTACAAATTTATACTACATGTAAGTAACATCCAATAAAATGGGTACTATTTAGAAAAGAACTAGAAACAAAATATGGAACAAATAGAATTATTACATAATGCTGATGGGAATTTTATAATGTTATGATCATTCCAGAAAAGAATTTATCAGTTTCTAAGTTAAGCTCACATTATCATATGACCCAGAAATTCTGCTCAATTATTTACCCAAAAGAAAAAGAAATAAAAACATAAGCCTACCCATAGTAGTTTTATTTATAACTGTCAAAAACAGACAAAATAATTGGCAATATAATACTACTACCTATCAGTGACAAAGGATGAACTAATAATAAGTTGTAAGAATAAATTTCAAAAGTACTATGCTGAGTAAGAGTCTTACACAAATGAGTACATACATTATGATTCTATTGAGACAATATAAAGATACAGGGGCACCAATCTTTCTAGGGTTTAGAGGGAGGGGTGGCAAGACAAAGGAACTGACTATAAAGAAAGAGAGCTTTGGGCTGAGAGTTTGGCCTAGTGGTGGAGTGCTTATTTAGCATGCACAAAGACCTGGGTTTGAGTCCTCTGTACCACATACATAAAAAAAGCTTGAAGTGGTGCTATAGCTCAGGAGGCAGAGTACTAGTTTTGAGGAAAAAGCCCAAGGACAGTGCTCAGGGTCTGAGTTCAAGCCCCATTACCGGCAAAACAACAACAAAAAAGAGCTTTGGAGAATGAAGAAAATGTTTTGTAACTTTATGGTGATAGTTACAAGACATGTATGTGTCAAACTATATCTAACTATATTTTGAAGACGAATTTTACTGTTTATAAATTGTAACTCAAGTCATCCTAACTTTAAAATTAAGTATGCAAACTTTTAAAGGCTTTTCATACATATTGCCAAATTATCTATCAATTAACTTAACATGCACTTTTATTTAATTTAACTCCCAATGACACTTTCTTATCAGTCTCAATTTTATCAGACTGTTACTTTTGAAATTCTCCAATTTGCTGAATCCTAACAACAACAACAACAACAAAAAATTAAAAAAGGAAAAGAAAATAAAAAAAGAAAAGAAAAAGAGCATCTCTATTCAAGGCTGTCCCCAGGCAACAACAACAACAACAAAACCAAGACCCCCATCTCAAAAGTAAACCAAGGCAAGAAGGGTTGTAGATATGGCTCAAACAGCAGAGCATTTGTGTGGCAAACATAAGGACCTAGGTTTAATCTCCAGTTCTACAAAATAAACTACACAAACAACCACCCAAAGGCTGCATCATTTTGCATCCCCACTACCAATGAGTGAGAGTGCCTGTTATGCCAAATATGTGTTGGCAGTTGGTGGTACTCAGACATGTTTCAAGTATTTAAAGCCACATGTTAATGGCCATTACACTGAATAATCACATTCCTATCAACACGCATAGTTCTACTGGACAAGCTCTCTGTTTAAAACTTAACAGACTATACAGTAGAAGTAGAGCTGATGTGACAACTTTGCTGTTTATTTCTTCTGCATACATTCATCACTTCTCACTGGATTTTGACAGTTCTTTATCTGCATTTGCTCAGAAATTCAGATTCCTGTTTAGCCACTTCTTACATATGTGCCCATTAACAAATGACTTAACCCCTCTGACTCTGTTTCCTTATCCTAATTACTCATTAGTTTGGTGCAAGGATTAAATTAAATAAGCAAGGTAAAATAAATTAAAACATTCATCATGTTAAGCCCTCATTTGTAAACTCCTCTGGGTTACTACTTTGATTTTTCAATGCTTCAATATGGTACTTTGAAGAAGTTTACTGAGAGCAAAAGTATAATACTGTATTTACCCGATCTGGATTTTTATAACCCAAAAGTAGATTTGCTGCTTTTATATCACCATGGACATACTCATTTTCATGTATATATTCCAATATGTCCAGCTGTGAAAAGAAAATAGGTAATGTAAGTTATACTTCTGTTTAGAGCTTTTCATTAATTTGAACATTTTAAATATGGAATCACGTGGGTTTGTGTTCATATTAACACTAACAAAAGATACGATTCAAAATTATTGGTCAATTATTCCAAAATGTCATCATTTCTGGTTGTTCATCTTAGAAAAAGTTCAATAAAATGACCCACAAATATCAAGTGTTTTTACTGAACTTTAGATTAGAGGAAATCAGGATTCAACAATGCTTATGCCTATGTTCTTGACATCCCAGTGGTCAAACCACACTGCATAAAGAAGAAAATGGCACAACAAAAATGAGAGATACATAGAAAACTAATCATGAAATCTGCTCAGCATTTCTTTATTAGATCTGAAACCAAAACACTAAGTACATTTCTTCTGTAGAGGAAAACTCCTAAGTTTCACTTTTAATTCCTTTTGGCCCTGCAAACCTTGTGCCCATGAAACCTTTCCTGGAAAGGTGGATGAATGAACAGAGAAATTAATGAGTTCTATTTGACACATTAGACCCTGTCAGGAGGAGTGGTTTCACCTTACTTAAAAAGGTATAAACTGTAAAAAAAAAAAAAAAAAAAAAAAGTATAAACTGGCCTGGTACAGTGGCTCACTCCTGTAATCCTAGTACTCAGGAGGCTGAGATCTGAGGATTTTGGTTCAAAGCCTGCCCAGCCACTAAAAAGTCCGTGAGACTCTTATCTCCAATTAATCACCAGAGAACCAGAAGTGGCGCTGTGGCTCAAAGGGTAGGGTGGTAGTCTTGAGCTGAAGAGCTCAGAGACAACACCCAGGCCCAGAGTTCAAGTCCTACATCTGACAAAAAAAAAAATCTATTAACCGAGAAGTAAGCAAACCAAATACAGAAAAGATAATGCAAATATTTGGTATATAAATAAAAGCATGCACGAGTGCATTTATGTTTTCATTGCTTCTGATTTTAAAAAATGCATTTATTCACTGCCCAAAGTAATTACTGGTATCATCATACTAAAAACTTTGTATCATCATGTGTTTGTTATGGAAAATAATAGTTGACCATAATTTGCATTGTTATAAACATAACTAACAAAGGAAATGGTATTTTTATAGCCATACAAGGTAGTTCAGATATAGGAAACAAATCAGAGTATAATACCAATGTCTAAATGAATCTGTAGCCTTCAACAAAGCCCACTGTTATGTCACTAAAACAGCCACTACTTTCAAGAGCCAACATTTCAATTTCTGATAACAAAAATTTTTACATATGTTTATTTACTTATTTGAAATAAGATAGGGAATGGGGGGAAACAAGATGAGAGGAGGGGTTGGGGGAGGGAAATGGGCACAAAAACATGAGAAGGGGCAGCAATGTTTGTGAAGTAATGCACCTTCTATCTGGTGAATATAATATAACCCTTCTATTAATTACAATAAAAATATATTTTAAAAATTTTTTACATTTTGACAAGTAAATGATTTAAAAAGAGTATGTAAAATAACTTATGCCTTCTTACCATCCGAATACCAAGCTGCAGGACAGTTGACTTTTTAAAAGGTCCATTCTTGTCTGAGATCTTCTGTAAATCCATTCCTAGTCTTTCCATTACCATAAATCTATAACTATAAGGAAGATAAATCAAATAGAAATCTTTCTGAAATAATAATGTTTGAAATGAATGAATTTTAGAAAAGGAAAAATACCTCTAACCTAACAACAAAACATGATATAGGCTGAACCTTTAGTACTAAACACACATTAATTATAAAGCTATCCTTTTGTAAAAAAAAAAAAAAAAAAAGCTACTGCTCAGAATTTACTTTTCAGTTAGTTTTCTAGGAGAAGGGAATACTATACTGAACCATCCCCACTATTTTAAATAATGAAGAGAATAGTCTTTTAAAATAGGGTACTTCTGAATTTTAACTCATTTTAACTCCATCACAATTTTTTGGCTCTATAGACTGAACAAATTATTTGTTCACACAGAAAATTGTTTAGATTTGTTAATCTTATAATAATCATACCTGTTTTCTTTTTTTTCTTTCTTTTTCTTTTCATTCATTCATTCATTCATTTATTTATTTATTGTCATGGGGCTTGAACTCTGGCCTAGGCACTGTCCCTGAGCTCTTCAGCTCAAGGCTATCGCCCTACCCCTGGGCCTGGGTGCTGTCTCTTAGCTCATGGCTCAAGGCTACCACCCTACCCTTGAGCCACAGCCCCACTTCTCTGTTTTCTAGTGATCAATTGGAGATAAGAGTCTCTCAGTTTTGTGGCTTTGTATTGCCCGGGCTGGCTTTGAACCATGATCCTCAGACCTCAGCCTCCTGAGTAGCTAGGATTACAGGCGTGAGCCACCATGCCCAGCCAAACCTGTTTTCTGTATATGTTTACAAACATGTGTGTTTTTCTGGAAGTACTGGGATTTGAAGTCAGGACCTCATGCTTGCTAAGAAGGCAGTCTACTATTGGAGCCACGTGGCAATAATCAGCAATTTTGGGGATTAAAGCATATGTTTTTGTGTGGACAAGCATTGGGTTGTAATTCTACTATGCCTCTTATATAGATGGGATAACAGATGTACACCACCTCATTCATTTAAAGTATACTTCTTCCCTTTCTTTTCTGTTTAGCACTCTGTATTCATTCTTTATTTCCATTCATTTATGTACTGACATAAGCCTCCATTCTGTATCTATGTTATACACACATATACAAGCTTTGGGGATTTTGCTTTACCATAATGTATGTGATCTTGTATACACTTGCCCAATCCTGTGCATTCAACAGTGTCTCCTATAAATCCTAATACAGTTCTAGCTGCACACAACATGACACAGATATACCACAGTTCACTAAGTATACAGTCCCCGATTGAAAGTCCTTTACTTTGTTTCCAGTCATTGTTTTTCTGTACAGCATTTGAAGATTATTCGAACAAGCTACACATATCTATCTGTAAATAACCTATCTTAGAAAGGCTACTCAAAGAAGAAAATGAAATAAAATATATAAAAGTCCTTGGCATAAAATGAGTACATAACTTTATTCCCTTCTTTAAATCACTACTAATGAATTATTTTTATGTGATGACTAGTTATATGTGATGATTTCAAAGGCATTTCTATACATTCTTTGTCTGTCTCTCCTCAAGAGAAGAGATGAACCGCTCTCTTGAGGAATTCATAGAGCACTATGCCATGCTTCGAGCAGAGAGAATGTAGCCAACTTGACATCGTTTCTAAGGTTAAACCATAACTTTTGGCCTCAATATCTTCCCTTGTGATACTATCTTTCTCCCTTTTAATCACTTACTCTAAGGGAAGCAAGTCAGTTGCCATTGCTTTACAGTACTGAAGGAGAGAGTGGTAATGGGTTTCATACAGAGACCCATGTTGTCATGAAGTTAGGCTCAGCAGTAATCACAAGCAAATGTGGGTCTCAGGCTTAGCAATAGCAACCTGAGTGGCTCTGAAAGCAGATCTTCTCCCAGGAGGGCATGGTAGAGACTACAGCCTGGCCAGCAGAAAGTTTACCATAACTTTCAGGAGAGACTCTGAGCTACATCATCCCAGCCAAACCATGTGCAGATCCCTCATCCACAGAAGCAAAGTGTTTTAAGTTTGTTATAAACCACTACGCCTTTCTTTTTTTTTTTTTTTTTTTTTTTGCCAGTCCTGGGCTTGAAGCTCAGGGCCTGAGCACTATCCTTGGACTTTCTCAAGGCTAGACCTCTACCACTTGAGCCTCAGCACCACTTCCAGCTTTTTCTATATATGTGGTACCAAGGAATCGAACCCGGGTCTTTGTGCATGCTAGGCAAGCACTTTAACCACTAGGCAAAACTCCTGGCCCCATCCCACTACGCCTTTCTTAATCGACTACATAGCAACAGATATTTAATCATTCATATACAGAGTAAGGCTTTTCTTGAATTATAATTGATACATAGTTTATAACATTTGGTTATAATTTGCTTTTACCTTCGTCCCTTGAATTCAGTCAGACCAGATCCATAGAACACAGGAATTCCTAAATAATCAAGCTGTTTATGTTCTATCCATTTCTTGACTACAAAGACAAATTTAACAACAAAAATGACTCATTTTATTTACAAAAACATATTTTTTTACCTTTGAAAAGATGCTAAGATTTATTTAGGTAAACAAAATAATTAGCACCTAGCAGGAGATGCTATGTCCAAGTCAATTGTTGCTTTAAATAATAACTTAATAACAATAAATTTGGAAGAGGTACTAGCAATTGAACTTAGACCCCACACTTAGCAAGACAGACATTCTTAACACTGGAGCCATGTCTATAGGCCCAAAAATTTTACTGCTAAATCACTATTAACAAAAGTAAGTCGTAGTGTTAAAAATAGATTTGTACCATATTCACAAATATTTCTATTCATGTAAAAATTACTTATAGGCTAAATTTCTAAATATAACATATTTACTAGTAAAGTATCCTCACTGAAACAACTTCCTTCCCTTGTTATATATTCTTTAAATTCTGAAATTTATAATCTAGAGCGAAAAACCTACTTGTTTTTTTCATATATTTTTATTTTAATTAATAGAAGGGTTACATTATATTCACCAGACAGAAGGTGCATTACTTCACATACATTGATACCCTTTCTCATGTCATGGTCCCCATTTCCCGCCCCCCCCACTCATGTTGTTTCCCCCCTTCCCTATCCAATTTCAATTAACCAATGAAGCATATATACAGTATCCTACTTGTTCTTAAAGTTATACAGAAATAACTTTGATTAAATTCATTTTACAAAAAACTCTAAAACTGGAATGCTTAATTTATTTGAAAACCAGGTCATTTAACTGTTTTTTCACCTTTTCTATCATACATATTTAAAAAACTACTGATAAATGATCAGGTTTAATTGATTCTATTTATCAGTCTGATACGGACTAAGCAGTGGTTAGTTCAGTCTGAATGGTTAGGAGCTTTTACTATGAAAGCCAGCTAATTATGTAAGCAAACCCTAGCATTCTTTTCCATAGCCATAATGTACTAGTCACTGTACCTATCAACTTTGTTAATTTAGTATTTATAAATACCTTTATTCTGCCTAGTCTAACTGGTAAAGTTTTATTTTGTTTTGAAATATTGAGGAATTAATTCAAGATCTTCCACATGCTATGTAATTATGTTCTTACTAGAACCATGCCTACAGTTCTTATCTTTGCTACTTTGTTTCTGAGATAAGATCTAACTTTGTATAAGCTGGCCTTGAACTTGTAATATGCTTCCCAAGTAGTTGAGATTACAGGCATGTACCACCATACTAGGCTATAAATTGTAATTCTTATATACAATGTTCAGTACCAAGTAATTTTTCAACATTCAAATTTTTAGCACTTTCTTAAATACAATAGTATTTATTCATTTCTATATACTTCATTCTATTTCACAACCAATTTCCTTGCATGTCTTAGTATACATACATATATACAGATTCATATGTAAAGATATATATATAAATCTAAGGAGATATGTATATGTGTATGTATATATGTACATAAATATAGTATTATGTATAATGTTGACATTATTTCATTATATCCTTCCAATCTAAATGGTTCTTTGTAAAAGAAATAATTTCAATCTGCTATCTTTTATATTTAGAGAACTCTTAGTAGCTTAGATCAAACATCACAACATTTTATATAAAGTAGTAAAAACAAGTTTGACTTAAAATATATAACCCATTATGTATGCCATATCAAGATTTGTATACCATCTGTCTTGCTTTTCTATGTTATAGCAGTTAACTATCACTTTACAATAAAATTTCTTATGGAAAAGAATTTTCCAGGACAGAAAAGACCAAAATATTAACATTCACTTTAGCAAGCACATATAA